>NC_083842.1:3509853-3639092 GCF_015708825.2 Lethenteron reissneri | reverse complement strand
GTGACCACGTGGATTATTGAACGCGCGTCGTACATTTTGTTCGTAAGACTCTCAACCTCGCTTGCGTTTTGTATACGGAAACGAGGTTGGGGGTGGGGTGGGGCAAATAGCCGTACCTCAGGTGGATTTCAATTGGTTGAGGTCTATCGTTTGCAGGATAGCATGAGCTTACAGAAAATGCACTGAAGTGCTTTGGGACGTCACTAACAGAAGGGACGTGTGTGTGTGTGTGTGTGCGTGTGTGGGTTGAACTTTTTTTGCACCGTACATAGCCAACCGCGCTAATCGGACACCAGCCTTGCATCCAATTTGGAGATGTTTTTGTTGCTGTTTTAATCTGCGCAGACATTAATCTGGCATAAAATCATCTGCACGGAGGCCATGCGATGGCCAAAGGGGATCATTCAACAAGCGCATGCACGCAGTCGATGTACACGATGCCTGCTTAGCACTTGTGAGCTGGGTACTGCGGCACGAAACGACCCCGCAGCAGCTATTCCAACAAGAACGACGGCCCTTTGTCAACCCACTGCCGGAACGAAAGTCCCCCGTGGACGACGCGAGTTGTGGGGGGTTTTCGCCTGGCCGTACTGCACCACGCCGGTCGGTGTGGCTTGCCGAGGGGCGCGGGGGACTCCGGGTGGGCCGGGACCGGTCCAGACGGCGCTTGCCGCCGACGTTATAGTCGGGGGCCCGCGAATCGAACCGGCGGCGTCGGGAGAGCCACCGACCCACCGTAGCAGACGGGAGACGCGGTGCAAGGGTCGCGTTCCTCGCACGGCACGATCGTGCGATCGACGACGAAACGACGCAAGTCAAGTGAGAGCGACGGCGTTGGTCGTTCCGCACACGAGTTGTGAGAGTGTTTAACCAAAAAAATATCCGGCAATTGCAAACGATGTGCATGTAGGCGACTACTGGCGTTACCTGCAAACACTGTTCAGTATTCGTTTAAGTATTGTTAGGACCAACAGTTGCAATAAAATGCTAGACTAAAAGGTGGATCGGTAGCGCTATTTACACTGTGGTGGGGTCTTATGGGTATCACGATGAGTCTATGGGTCTCTGCACGAGTCTATGGGGTCTCTTTGCGCGAGTCTATGCGCTTAGTGAGTCCATGGATCTGTGGTCTATGGGTCTGTGAGAGATGTCTACGGGTCTCTGCGTGCACTCGTGTCCATGGTGAGCGATCCCCCAAGGGCACACGGCTGGTATGCACGACTCGCCGCGTCCAGAAGCCAACAGCTGCATTCACAACCAACTTAGATGGAATTAAGAGTTGCTATTCAATTCGAGCGAAGGCGTCCCAGTCCGGTGGAGGGCTTAGCCCACCTGTGAGCAGCAGCGCCTTTACGATAAGTGTTCACAGTGGCTAAGTTCTGCACCTGCCGGGGATTATTACTTCTGCACCTGCTCAGGTGACACATTCCGCATTGTTGGTCACGTTCAAGTCTGTCTCCTTTCAACCAGGTGAGAATTCACGAGAGCAGCGATGTCCAAGAGTGACCTGGGTCGCAAAGACACCTGAAGCAAAAGACAAATAAAGTACATCATGGAAGCCACAGAAATGAGAGCAGATGGAGTTTGTGTAGTTTTCCTCCCCCCCCCTCCCTCTCCTCCTGCGTTGAAGCAGCGCAGACCGCCGTGGTTTACTGGCGGTCCCCACAGTGGGAGTGGCATGGCCACAGTCGAACTGCCGTGGCAATCGTCTGTAATTTTCCATTCACGGAGATGTGCGCATCGGCCCGTCGATGTTGTTCCGATGCGGTTGATGGTCATCACGCCAATTTCTTCGAGGAATGCCAAGGCAAAGGGGGAGGGGTGGTGCGGTGGTTTGGGTCTCAGATGAAGTAAACATCAATGGCAGCACTCGATGAAAAATAAGATGACAGATACCCACCGAGACGACAAACATTCATCGACTCTGTCTGCGGTTGGAAGCCGTGATGGACAGGTGGTAAGTGGGAAGGACATGTGGGGATGTCAAAAGCCGCTTCATCACATACTCGAGCCAGCACCTGCCGTGGCACAAGATGCCGTTCACACTCCACGTGGCTTGCGGCACAGCGAGACTTGTCCACACCTCGACGTCCGCTCTCGGTAAGGGCCCACGGAGAGACGCCAACGCGAACAAGGCGTTGGACTTCCCCTCCCGATGAATTTGCAATTTTTTTTCCAAGAGTTAAAATTGCCTTTCGGCAATGTGTAAGAGCTGTTAACGTTGTCACGGGAATTGTTCGACGGAATGTTTGCTGCGATTACTGTACACGAAATAAAACATCTCGCGAAGTGAAACGCGCGAAACGCTTGAACTCCATCGGCATTGCACTTTGTGTCCCAGCTTCTCCTTTGCTCCCGAGTTGAAAACAAAACTCAAAGCAGAACATGCACAAGGATACGGCCGCTCCCCACCCATCATTCAAACCACACAATAAATCTTGCCTCTATTGCATTGCAGGTACATAGCATGAACCAGACTGAATGAAATAACAAAATACGCCTCGTGTTCTGCACGGTATGCTTGCTTACCCAGGAAAGCCTCACCGAGCCTCAAGACTCATTCTGAGGAGGGTGCTGCCAAGTTTTCGCCGTAGTGGGGGGGGGGGGGGGACAATGTTGCCGCGTCTAATTCCAATCGAGTAATCTGCGGGTAATTTTTCGATTCCAGTTACATTGTGAGTTTGTTTTTAGCTGTGGGGAGGAGGAAACGCATGCAAAACAGGGGGAGACGAAAGTTTGTTGTCCTTCCCCCGCACCTCCAATTAGCACGGTTGCCTACGTATGGTGCGAAAGAAGTTCCAACGTACACACACATACGTACGCACAGAACAGAAAGGCGCCCGGGTCAGGAATCAAACCCGGGAAATCCACTACGCTGCCGCCCCCGTCGCCAAAATTTCGAAATGAAAAGCGGCGGCGAGGTACTCGCCTCCGAAACTAAACGCATTGCAGACGCACCAGTCGTGGTAGCATTGGTGAAAATCCACCTAAACCAACAGGAGGAGAGGGTACGTGAAATGAAAGTTAAAAAATGTTTTCCCCATTTACACCCATGTACATTATCGCCATTGAAAGAATAACATCATTATTGCCGCGCAGTGTGCGGAGAAAGAAAAGCAAAACAATAAACCGCCAACTTAGCTCTCGAGACTTACAGGGTTCCTTGGAAGCGTCACATGCTCTGCCATGACGGCGAAAAACATCTTGATTCATCTTTGCTGCTCACAAAGCGTTTATTCAGATTTACTCGTGGCAGCTTCAAGTCCAGCGCTCGCGCACACACGCACGGGGCACTACTCGCTTGGCGTACGCCGCGCGCGCGTTCTCCGAGCCAAACGAGGAGGAAACGGATTGCCAGGGATCATCAATGCACGCTCAAGAGCCGATTTTCTTTGTACGGTGAAGTGTCCAAGTAGGCAGAATAACAGCAGAGGGAAGCGATTCCTCGTGTACTATTCGCCGATGCCAAGGGAAACAACAAAGGCTTCTGCCGTTCAGACGAATAAATTAAACTGCGACCAAAAAAAACCTGGGAGGCCTCGCTCCGCAGTGGTTTCCTTTCGGTTGGCACAGCACGCGAGCGTTTAAACTCAGCACGCACACTCAGCCGCACATCAACACTGGGTGTCATCCCTTAATTTGATTCGACTGCTTGCTATCACCGCTGCCGGCGAATGAGCCTCCCACGAGGAGGGCGAACTCTCCAGGGCGTTTTGGTCTACTTCTCCACTCTCCCCTTCGCCCAGCATTGATTCGAGCAAGCCGGGCTGCTGACGAGACGTTTAAATGTCAAAAAACGCTCAAGAGCGTTGCTCGCATCGAATCGTCGGCCCCGAAATGATTCACTCCCAGGGAGGCCGTTGGGCTGATTGGGGTCGTGAAAGCAGAAACACTTTAATTGTTTTCTTATGTGGAGGGACAGCTGTGTGAAGGAGACGCACCGTCTATGTTGTCTAACGTTTGCTCATGCACAGCTGGTTTCCAAAAGCTGTGCGTGCCGAGCACGTGCGTGTACGTACGTACGTAGAACTTCTTTTGCACCGTACGCAGCCGAACGGTGCGTGCGAGCGGCTGCCAAGAGGCCCACCGTGCAACGTCGGCAAGCCGGGCTCGGACGTGGACAGCCAAATCCGAGAGCGCTCCACGGAAATGCCGCCGGCTCAGCGGCAAGTTTTCAGACGGCGGAAGTTTATTTTTCCCCAGGAAAGCCGACCGAGAGCCATGCGGGGCGACTTGCCTCGGCCTGGCAGACGGCGGCAAAGTGCCGCGCGTTCAAAGTCTCGCGTGCTCAGCGGCAAAAGTTAACTTAAACAATATTCTCTTAAACTTCATTTGGAGCTTTCGCGACTGTAGGAGTTACTCGTTGGTTCTTTCGCTGAAGTCACATAGAAAGTAAAGTAATTAACCAAATTAATTAACCGAAAGAACCAAAGAATATTCTGATTTAAAGATTTCGTGACTGCAGGGATTCATATTGTTGGTTCTTTCGGTAAAGTAACGTAGAAGGGAAATAATAAAATAATATAAATATAAAACAATAAAAATTCTCACGACGTTTCGACTGCAACACAAGCAATCATCATCACGTGTGAAATCCACAGCAAGAAAATTAGAAAAAATATGTTTAAAAATATTTAAATATTGTTTTAAAAATATTGCTGTGGATTTCACACCTGATGATGATTGCTTGTGTTGCAGTCGAAACGTCGTGAGAATTTTTTCTGTTTTATATTCATATTATTTTATTATTTCCCTTCTACGTGACTTTACCGAAAGAACCAAGAATAAAGAATATTCTCTTAAACGTTTCCTACGATTGTATCTACAGCACGTTATCCAAATGTAGTTCGAGGTGGGGCCGCCGACCCGAGCATCTGTGTGTTACACAAGATCTCCCTCAAGGTCAGTGAGTGCTGTGGCTGGAGTACGTACGTATGTTGAACTTCTGTTGCACCGTACGTAGCCAACGGTGCTAATCGTAGCTGAAGTGCTCAACTTATCCCCGTGCCAGTGGGCGAACACTTCCAATCATCATCGATCATCATCCATCATCCATCATCATCCATCATCATCCGCTTGGTTGGCTGGGCCATCGAACAAAGACGGTGGTCACCGCATCGCGCGGCGCTTTCACATGCATTTCTGCCGCTGTCTGGGACGCTCTTTCCTTCCGATGTTAGGAAGTCACCGGAGCTATGATGCACTTTTAAATCGTCCAGATTGAAAACTCATTTTCTTAGAACTGCTTTGTGTGTTTAGTTTGTTGTCCTTCTACCACACCTCCGATTAGCTCGGTTGGCTACGTACGGTGCGAAAAAATTGCAACGTACACACATACGTACCCCACGGAGAGGCTGGATTCAGCCATGGGAGTGTAGAAGCTCCACGCGTAGGGGGAACAGAGATAGCAGAGTGGAGATGGCCAGGAAAAGACGAAGCCAGGGTGGTTCCAACACCGTGGGAGAAGCTACAGATAAAAATTAAAACTTTTGAAGGAACTTGTGTACAAAAATCCCAGGAATTGTCAACGGACAATTTACAATGGACACCACGGGTCTCCACAGCAAACCCCGTGGAGACTCCTTAACACTCACCGCCACAATCACACATTTGCTCTCGGAGGGTTGTCTTTCTCCCATTTTAATTAATCAACGTGAACAATTCTCGTACATTAACCTCATAGAAATCCTCAACCCAGTGTTCATAAATGGACTGGAGATGAACACTATTGTAAGAGGTATCGTCTTCTCCGCGTGGCTGACGTTGACATGGAGCCACGGATCTAAGTCTTTAAACAGATACGCTGACACGGATGTGTTGGACAAGCGTGACAAGCGTAGCACAAGCGTAGCACACGCGTGCCGTGTCTTCCTCACTGGACGTGCCATGTGTTCCCACGCACAAAACCCTGTTATTAGGTTAAGGCGCATCGCCCGGACTGTATTACCACATTTCTTTACATATTCTACCCACAGGACGAGTCCGAAAGCGGTTTTCAATTTACCAATTTCTCGAAAACGACGGCACGTGGTGTTCTTGCACAGGACGCCGAATGAGAAGATGTCACGCAACAAGCTTGTTCGTGAGCGAGCAACAAACATTTCTAGACGAGACGATCAAAAATTAAAACATTTCTGGTGATTGCAGCGGTGCACAGGCACCATGACCAAAAAGCCCGACTCATTTGCCAACAACACCGTGGGACTTCAAAAAGATAACATGAATGTATAATGGGTGACGTTTCGGGCAATGTCCCTTCGCCATGGCACCCACACACACACACATGGCATGAAGGAAGAGCCTTTGCTCAAACCGTCGCCTAGAATTTTCAGAATATTTACTTGCAGGAGGAATCCGATGAGCTATTAAGCTCTTTGTTTACAAGATGTCCAGTTGGGGCACGGGGTAAGAACCTTACAACAAACAATACCAAAACATTATAGGCGTGCAAAGTACAAGACAAACACCTCGCCCAAACACAAACAAATAAACCGAAACCATCTCCATCCAGACAAAGCCCACTGAGGCATTAAGTTGTTTTTCAAAAACGACCTGGCCACAAATGATAGCTCGACAAATTGGCTGGTCATTTGGACATTCATCACAGAAAAATTCTCTCAATAGTCTAAACGCATGTTTCTATCGGCCACACAGTGTTATTGGCGAATGTGCTGTTGCCATTTCTCCGCTGGGATAAAAAACGAACCCACACCTCAAGGAGGATACCCACGGCGTTCGGGGTGTTGCATTCAGCTGGACAACATTTGGCCACGTAAAACGTTTCTGCCAACCGACACCGGCAGAGAAACACGATGAGCATTTAGAATTAAAAGCACTTGCGGAAATGAAAAAATAACATGCGTTTTTTTAAAGGGGGAGGGGGAAAAAAACTCCACGAGTAATAAATATTGTGCAGACAACAATAATCGCCGGTGCTCGCAGCAGCGTTGAGAGCCCCGAGCTCCGAGTTGCCAAGCGCATTCCCCGCGGAGCGAGCGAGGCTGCTCGTCTGCAAAGTCTGAGTGCTAAACGCAGCCGCCGCCGCCGCCACCGCCGCATAATGGAAACCATTCGACCGGCTTTCGTGCAGTCTACCGTGCCGTTGCAACGAAAACGGGGGTTTTATTTTCCTGTTTTTGCTGGAGAACCGCTGGATACTTTCCACGCCGAGAGCTGCGCGCCTTGCGACAGGAAGGAACAGCGTGGGATCTTGCCAGAATGTTAAATAACGCGAGAAAATAAAAGTGAAAAGCAAACAGTTCCCGCTCGCTCGCGCGTGCACGCACACGTACTCGGGGGGGGGGGGGGGGGGCCTGGCCAACGAACACTCAAGGTGGCCCTTCTCATGGTGCGTACACAAAACTGAAATCCAAGGATTTATGCGGCCAATGTTGGGACTTTGATGATTGGCAACCGATATTTCCGAGGACGTTAAGAGTCAAGAGTCAAAGTGATTTCCTGCTCAAACGACTATTGGAACAGTGCTCATTTCCAACATCCCTCCGTTGGTTGATAAAATAGGTACCACTTTGTGGATTGTCTCCAGTGGTTGGAGAGACTCACCAACACCATAGGGATGCATATATTCTACCTCTGGCTCCGCAGGGCTGTGAACGGGATATGAACACCAACGCCGAGACGCTCACTTGAGCAGGAAACTTTGAATTTGACATCTCCTGTTTACAGCTGTGAACGAGCGCTTGCAAATCCCGCACACCTACGGCGGCAAGTCTCTCCAAACGCCGTGAGACTTCCCGCAAAAAGCCCTTCTCGTTTTTATCAACCCCGTAGGGAGTTAACCCTCCGACCAGGATCATTTGAACTCGCTCACCTGTTCCCATTCCGACTTTTCGCGCCCCCCCCCCCCCTAACCGTCGAGCCGCCGAGCCGGTTGGTCACCTATATTTACGGACACATCAAACCGATGTCGATCAGGCCTCCGGTTGCACTGTGCTGCTTATTTGTGATTTATAACCCACACATTGTGGGTTAAACATCACAACCCCACCCCAACACCCACTGGTGTTGTTTGTTTTGTATTTGTGCACCGCGGATCTGTCGGAGAGCATCCCTCAGGTCTATCTAAAGGGCGTGACATCACCTTCATTATTAATATTTTTTAAACCCCACTTTCCAAGAACACTTTTATACTCATCAGCGGGCGGCTTGACACTCGGCTTTCATGTCGTCCCACCCAGGGATCGAACAGCTCACCGGGCAAGCGGCGATGACATTAAAGCCCCCCCCCCCCCACGGGTGGATTAAATAGGCGGTAGCTTTACCCGCACAGGAAAGGCACTCTGATGGTGTCACGCACACATCTCGGGAACTGTTGATTTTATTTCAGCAGGTGTAAGAACTCAAGAGACTAACGAAAGAGTCCCATCTGACAAGAGTGACCTGGGGTCACCGAAATTACTAAACAAATAAATAGAAGGGGGGGGGGGGGGAAACCGACCACGCCTTCACACACGAGAGATCAAAAGCAATGCGCAAACACAAACGAACGTGAAATCGAAGTTAAATATTAAATTGTGGTTATGTTTGGCGGGGCTTACACTCAAAACAAACTCACACATTTTCCATGATTAAAGAAAGGAGAAAATGTAAGAATGTAAACTATTACTTTTCAATGATCGGCTTATGACAGCCTATTCGTGTCGATATTTTCAGGCTGTTATTCCTGTTTTAGATGTATCTGCAGGAGCTTGGCTGTAAGTCATTGTGGTCTAAATAATAATATTAATAAAAAATATGAAATGTCATCTACTGTTCTCTCAGCATTATATAAGTACAGTGCCGAGATTAATTAATTAACATCGCATATACAGCACTTTCTGGATAACGAGGGCCAATTTAAATCAAGACATCCTAATTAACCTTCAAGAAATATGAACATTATCTTGTAGTGAAACTGCGTTGGCAGTGATGCACAAAAAACAAAGCAATCAATACATTCGTCAATAACACTGTGGCCTTCATAATAAAAAACGTTGACTGGACGACGTTTTGGGCGATGGCCCTTCTTCACAGTACATGGAGGGGCCTGAGGGGTAGAGAGAGAATGAGGCCGGAGAGGCAGTGTCTAGGTCAGGGGTAAAAAAAAACCCTCAATATTTCAAGAGCCGCGCGATGCATGTGGCGAACGAGACGACGGTGGTGGTCCTCAATAAATAACGGCCACGAAGCAGTTCTTTAAAGCGCCGCATGCGACTTCGTAGCCGCAGGTTGGCGACCCCTGGTCTGGGTGGTGTCCACCCTCTGGTTTACGTGCCGCTTCTACTTTTTGACAATCAGATTTCACTTCATTGAGTGCTCACATTATTCAACAAATAAGCACAAATATAGATAACAAAACATCCTTCGCGAGAACGAGTATGGCAACTTTTGAAGCGCAGTGTTCGAGCATTGCGCGGAATTCCTGCCGCGCAAGGGACCGCCGGGAGCTGGCTCCCACAAGGCCGTCTTGCGGCGCGCGCGACCACGTAAAGCCGATGATGCGATTACCTGCGCGGGCCCCCTGCCAGATCGAAGCGGCACCACTTTGGGTCGGCCGTCGACCGAGGCCACAAGGGCATCAGGCGGGGGGGGGGGGGGGGCCCGATAGCACCCGCGCCTTATGCCACGTGAAATTAAACACCCACTCACTGCTAACTGCGCAATAAATTCGCAGTAACGCCCGTTGCACAAATTGGGGGGGGGAATTAAACGCGTGGGGCAGCATATATCACCGGGCGATGTCAACGGGCCGGGCCAATGTGCCGGGTCGCTCTTCGTTAAGGGGCAGGGGGGGTTCAGAACTCGGTTTATATAACGGCTACTCCCCGTCGACCAGAGCGTGGCCTTTCCTGCATAAACAACGCGGGCCTGGATTATTCAACTCCTCGAGCCGACGAGTAAATTATCCGACGGTGCCAAGGCTGTGATTAAGAGGGTCGGTTTAAAGATCTCGATGGTAGCAAGAAAACCACCTCCCCACCACGGAGATAAGATCGTCAATCTGGAAGTACTTGTGCGGTCTAACTTAATTGTGTGCAACACCACCACGGGCCACCAATTAAACTTACCACAAATATGCTCCTAAAACAAATGTTGCAAACAGTTCCTGTTGGCGCGGTTTCTTGTTTTGAAAGCACACAAAAACAAACGTCTAATCTGGGGCGCGGGATAAGCATGAAAATGCAGGCACGTCATTTTACATTCAGCTTTCATAATAAGGCGATAATTGCGATGCGTGTAGCCGGAGCATGGCCTTGCCCGTCCCTCGTTCTTCACGAATCCCCGGGCAGAAGTAACCCCAAAGCTACTTTGGTCCAGAGGGCTGAAAAACGCATCGACACTCTTTTGGCCCCGACTACATCTGCTAAATTTAACCAGTGCGAGAATGCAGCCCTTTCGGTTGACGTCTTGCACCCAATTTGCACACTAGTGTTTCCTCTTCACAATGATGAAAGTTCAAGTCTCATCACGGTAAAGTGTGGACGATGGCGATGCTTTAGAATCGTATGATAGCGTTTGAGAAAGCCCGCCCAAGTGACCAGCACGTCTGAACGTTGCCACTCATCGATTATAACCTGCACCATCAGCGGCCTCTGCGTATGGAAACCATCCTCGTCGTTGCTCGTGTGAGCTGGATGCCAACCTGGAACAACAGTTGGCGCTTTCCCCGACCCCGCCCCGTTCGTTTCTGAGCGGACTAATCCTATCATTGTGAACACTGCTTCGTCTTCCGTCCACGGGGGAAAAGTTTTCAAACCGTGGGCTGTTGTAGAAATGCCAGTGCCTCCAAACTTATATTTTTATGTCCCCCCCCCACCCCTCACGTTAACTTGCAAGTGAGTGTAATCAACTTCACATCATTAGCCTGGCTCCCACAGCTAAGGGTTTTCCCCCAGCAGGTTGCCTCCACCTCAGAAAACACTCTTTTCTTTGTTCGACTTTGGGTAAAAAAAAAAAACTTCGTAAAAGCTCAACGGCAATTTGTTGCCTGCGCCCAGATTAAAATAATTAAAATAATTAATGGCCGTTATTAAAAAGTATGGAGAGGAGTAACAATTGGCGCTAGCTCGCCAGGATACAGTGTTCCAAGAAGCAGCAATACAACGGGAGCTGCTTTTTGGATCGAGAGGGGGGGGGGGGGGGGAAGTTCTCTAAAATTACCTGCAAACACTCAGCCATGAAAACATAGCCCCAAGCCAGGGTTACACAGGCAAGCCGCCTCCGTGCTGTGATTGTGTACCCAGCCATTCGCAAGCCTGCACACACCGCCGCGGAAGCCCTCTCGTCCTTGCAAATAGTCTGAAAAAACATTGCAAGAGAGAACTTCAAGCCGGCTGGAAAAATGCTGCAATAATTGCAACAAGTCTTGCGTACCTCCTGGAGTATTTGTAGCACAGATGATTTGCCGCGGAGGTGGTTTGTTTAATTGGAGATTAAGTGGAGGAGATGCTCGTGTACATTTCTGAATATGAACATAAACACCAACACTAATGTACAGAATTAGAATATTTATCGTGGAGGAATCCAATGATCTATAAAACTCTTTATCACAGATGTCCAGTCGGGGCGGGTAAGAACGTCACAACAACAAACAGTACAAAAACATGATAGTAGTGCCAAGTACAAAGGTAAACAAATCACCCAAACACAAATTTCACTAAACCATCTCCATCCTACCAGGCAAAGCCCACCGAGGTATGAACGGATTTTTCAGAAGCAAACTGGCCACAAATGATAGCTCAACAAAGTGGCCCATCATTGGGACATTTACAGCACCAAAATAATCTAAATACAATTTATTTTTCTAAATGTGGCGGGAAAAACCGGAGGACCTAGAGAAAAAAAATCCATGCGACCATGGGGAGAGAGAGAGAGACACGCAAACCCATAGGCACATTCTTGACCATCATTCTTTCAAGATTATTGTCAACTGAGATGATGTGAATGTTGGACACGGGTAGGAAAACATTCCGCGCACGAAAGTTGTTTGATTGTCAGCTATTTTCTATTGTCGTTCAAGAACAAAACTAATTTGGAGTTGGATGGCACTGTGCGGGTAGTCAACATCACTGTGCGGAGGTAGCCACGTGCAGGATAATGAGTACCTGTGGAAAGGTAGCAAAGTAAGCAGATTTATTACTCGAGTGTCGCCCTGTGCTTGGGTTTCTCTGGGTGTTCCGGTTTCCACCCTCAAGGCAAAAAGACATGCACGCATGCACACACACGACGAGACGTTGGTGAAAAACATGCCGAGCGGGACGGTCCAAAAAATATTATTAATGAAATTTCAGCGAGGCTTTTCTGATATAAATACACCCCACTATTAAGCAACATCCGTGTAAATAAATAAAGCTGATATACATGTTCCTAATAGGCTTAGCAGCTTACATTTCCCCTTGCTATAGTTAGTGCAAGATCGGAAGGTCCTGGGCATGTCGGGTTAATTATTACAACCATTACACGGAGCTACAAAAAGGCAGATGCAGCCCACCGCCTTGGCCTCTGCACGCCACAAACTCCCCCGAGGGAAAAACACGTCGACGACGATGGTGAACGAAAGAAAAAAAACCACACAAACCCGCCCCAACAACGCATTAATAAAAAAAATATTGCTTAACTGCAATTTTACAAACCGGGAGAACCCAACCACATGCCACCTGCGAATAAACACGCAGGGGACACGGACGGCGGCGTCGGCGGTGGCGGCGGTGCGGGGCGGATAAGAGGCGAGGTGGCGGCGCTTGAGGGGGGGGGAGAGGCGATGAGGGGGCAGAGGGCGCGCGTTGGGGGGTTGGAGGGGGGGCCCGACTTGACAGCTCTGCCGTTATTAAATTGCCCGCGCCGACCACCGAACAATTTCCACCGAAACTTAATCCGTCCGTGCCGAAGCCTTTGTGAAAATAAGCCCTTGTTCACTTATGGCGACTGTTCTTTTGCAAAGCTCCTAAATGAAAATGGCAAAGGGAGGTTTTTCATTTTTACAGACGATCATTTAATGCAGCAGCAGCAGCACTCGAGTATGAACTATATGTATTAACAACTTGAGACGACTATAACTCTGTCTATGCTCCCAAGTGGCTGCATCTTGTTCCAGGCTGCCCTCCCTCCCTCTGTCACCCAAGACACTGTCAAGTCCCTGCTTGTTATCCTTCCATTACATCTTTGCTCTTCCTCTGCTTCCTCTAATCTCCACTTTAAACCTCTGCGTATGATGTCGCCCCCCCCCCTCCACCACACCTCACTCCACACGGCCGCACTGCCTCTGTCTTGCTAACCCAGCATTGTCGGCGATAATCGGTGACCCCCCCCCCTCCACCACACCTCACCGCGCTCCACACGACCGCACTGCCTCTGTCTCGCTAACCCAGCATTGTCGGCGATAATCGGTGACCCCCCCCCCCCCGGGTCGTCTCCTGACGCGGTCACTTCTCTTGTCGTCTCTCGGCATCACTCCGGCGATCCATTGCAGCCTGAGAATTTCTACTTTTTTCACGCGCTGTCTGTCTCTCCCCCCCCCACTTCTTGACATCGTCCAGCTCTCTGCTCCCCATAACGTACCATCACTGGTCTGATGCGGTTGTGTGCGCATCTTTGCCTTGGTTTGCGGCTTCGAATTGGCATACTTTAATTCATGAAGGCCACACCTTAAAATTCCTCTGTTGAACGGCAGCTGAGTGAAAACCGCTGAAAGCATTTGAATTGCGATTTTTTTTTCTCATTGGAAAAACTCAATGAGTAAGATGCTCCACTGAATGTACAATAACATGCCAAGTGACTCACGGTCGATTTTGTCTAACATTGTCCATGCATAGTAGGCTCTGCGGACTGCTTTGTGTTTGTTGCATTACTTCTAACAAAGGTACTGGCACTTGAACAAATTTCCAATATTATTATTTCTCTGAGTCATCCGCGAGCACCGCCCTTGTGGTACGCAGCACAACGAGGCCTGGACGAGCTGGGTTTTATTTGGAGCCACGCGATGAATCAACCCCCCCTGGTCCCCCCACCATCGCCTGCCTAATCGGAATCGCGGCATTAAAAATAAAAGCGCGAATGTGCCCGCGTGAGACCACAAGGAGCCACACCCTACGCCGGGAGCACATGCCACGGTCCTTCCCCCGGCCCCGGTATTATTGCTGTGAGTCACTTTGCCACGTGATCGCGCCCCTGCTCGCAACGCCCGATTATATAGACGGGTGAGTCACGGGGACCGGAATGCAGCGGGGGTGGGGGGGGGATGGACAAGCCCGGCCATTCATTCCATCAACTTGCTGGAGGCGACCGTGGACTTGCCGGTGGCTGGGGCGCGTCAGGGAAGGGAAAGCCTCGGTACGGATTACCCGCCGAGGAGGAGCCCGGCGGTGACTCACTGCGAGGCGCACGGGTCCGGGTTGCCTGCACGGGTCCGGGTGTGCCTGGACGGGCCCCTTTCACGTCCGGTGAGAAGAGGCAGCAACGCGCCTCCTCGATCGGCTTCCCGACAACCATTTTGTAGAGGTTGCTCCGTTGCTTCGAAAGCCGCGTTGTGGTTACCAGGACTGCCCCTACTCAGCCACGGATTTTAATTAATGTTCCCATTCACAAACGCTGCGTTTCTTTCCGCTAAACAGGCGGCATCATAGTTTTTATTACAATGAAACTATTAACATCAGTCGTTTTTTTTATTCCACTCATGTTACAGTATTACTTCATGCAACATTCTTAACTTTCATGGCATTGCTTTAAACAAGGTCGACTCGCTTGGAAAAACAAACTTGGCATCTTTGCATTTTGAAAATAAATATATAATGTCTGTTAACCATTCAACAATAATTGCACTTCATCGCACAGTGTATACAAAGATACACATTACATCTGTCGTTGACTTTCTGCCAAAATATATTTGTTTAAAGGGGGAGAGGACCGAATTGGCTTTTCTGGGTGGTCAGTACCACGCCCAGTCACCTGTTTCCCCAGCTGCTGATGTGTGATACACACCGCAGAAAGTACATGTTCAAGGCCGAGTCGACCTAGGGGAGGCCCAGGAGTGGTCTGGATATTTGTCTCCGATGTTGGCTCGGGCAGCCAGGTTCGCAGTGCAGTGTGCCATCCCGCACCCCCCATAGGAGCGCACACATGTATCACACATGTATCACACATGTATCACACATGACAACTTAATTTGCAATTTACAACATTCCACCCACCAAAGATCAAACGTAGGGGATGCATTTACATTTTTTTAAATTACACTGCACCAAAATAATTTGGAAGATGGACATCGGACGTTGGCACGCAGATTGTACAAATTATAACGACTTATTTACCCCAAGACTAATTTTTCAGGAGGGTCCTATGTTGGGATGTTTTTCCAACACCGTGTTTATTGTATGCTTTAAGCTACAGAAAAATAAACTATAGGACCCTGGAGGAAACACATGCTGAACAGGGGAAGATCATACAAACCTCCACACACAAACTCCACGCGAAAAGGTTCCCGGGCCAGGAATCAAACTCAGGTCGATCTTGCTGTGAGGCGCAAGTGATACACCACCGTAAGAGCTTATCACAAGAATCCACAAGTCGGTGACGGGAAGTCAAGCAGACGTACTGTGCTTGAGAGAGGAGGGGCCCCCCCAGGGCTATCGGGGGGCACCAAGACCCTCGTCGCCTCGCCACCCGCTCAGGACCCGTCTCACGGTGGCGGCCCGGACGCTGGCGGGCTCCCCCGGTTGCGTGCGGGCACGCTCCACCCAGGCTGCGGCAGCTGCCAGCGTGTCCGCCAGCTCGCACGGGCAGCGCATCTGGAGGGGCGTCGACACGGCCCATGATGTAACGCGACTCCATCACAGTTACGCAAGCGAGGGCAACTTCAAATCGTTGGTCAAAGCGGTGGGGATTCCACATTCCTACAGCAGGGGCGAGTTTCTCTGCAGAGCAATCGCTGTTTTATTATTCATAAAGTGGTACTTGTTTTAACGACCCCTAACGGATGATGGGCTGAGTCAACAGTCCCTCCAACAAATATTTCAACTCGCAACCTTCCGATTGCTAAAGCCGAGCCGTGTTGCCGCGTGTAATCCCAATCGAGGAGTTTGCAGGTCGTAATTCAGCATTCGGATGTTTTGGCCAATGACATTGTACGTTCTCTATTAGCAATGGGAGGAAACCAGAGCACCCGGAGGAAGCCCACGGTGAGCAGGGGCGAGAGCAGTCAAACTCCCACGTCGAACCCAAGGCGCGGCGGGTCTTGCCACAGTGCCAACGTGCCGCCCATATTAATATCCTGCTGTCATTAAAAAAAGGCTGCGCATGGTAAACCCCTAATTTAGCTGGAAATTTCCCTTTGTTGAGCACAACCGTGCAAATCCTTAACACAACAAACATACGAGTTGGAACCTTAATAGGGTAAATAAGGTATTAAGATATCATGTCATTTAATAGGGCTCGAATTACACCAGAAACCAGACACGCAGTTGTTCAGCTGTGAAATCTTCGGGGCTGGCTCACAGAACGTTTTGTACTCGTACACCATTTTCACTCTTCAAAGCCGTTACCTAATTATTGCTTTTTTACTTTCTGTAAATGATAAGCAAATGCAGGAGGAGGGGAATGGTGGCGCAATGGTTAGCACACTGTGCTCCGCATCTTCTCATTTGACTTCAATTCCCGGCCGTGGATAATATCAGTGGCGATTGATATCAGAAGCTGGTCTTGGTGCGCCCCCCCCGCCGCACCCGATACGAACCCACCGGTAAAGGTGTGGTGAAGTGCGGGAACACAACCCCAATGGCAGGCGCAGCACGGGGAACCGCTCGATTCAGCAGCGGATTAACGAAGTAGCCCGGATCGTTCAACTCGTGAAGATGCACGCAGCGAGCAGTGCGTGGCGAAAGCGCGACAGAAGAAACGCTCAGCGCCCCACGCGACCCGGAAACCCACACTTGGAATTAAACAACTTATTACAGGACGGTACTTTATTTTCCCAAAAGCACGAGTGTGTAAAGCATCGATATGTTTTTTTTTTATTCTATGCCGAGTACATAAATAACAGTGCTTGGAATGTTTTGGAGCACCATAGTTTTCAAATCCTTGATCACGAGTCAAAGGCTCAGCCCTGCAATTGCTTGCTCACTCCACCGCTGGTGTGTTTTGGCCTACTCTTTCGCATCGCCCATACATCCTGGAAGAGGTGGGAGTATCGACACGTCACCTTTTGCGCTACCTCTTGTTTACACACTGCCATATACAAAATTTCTACTTTTGTTTTCACTAAACGCAAACTGCAGTTGAAAAAACATTCTGAACATCACCGAAACTCTTCCCGCGACATTCAGGTCGATCCAAACAAAAGCTTCTGGACACCATTAAAGATGGTGCATCTCCGATGAAAGCTAACACTCAGAAATGTGAGATTTCAGCAAAAAATCTCACTTGGAATGTGAGGCACTGGCAGCAACATAAGGCTCTGTGGCCAATGCAGTCAGCTCCAATTCCTTCCATTCATTGGGTACCTCCTGCAGTCCAAACTCACTTGGTAGGAACCCATCAGTTTGTGTGAAGGGACATGATAGCAAACTGTCAAAAAAAACCCCTATTTTCTTTTACGAGCAGTGAGTTGTTACGTCAGCTGGGACACACACACACACGCGCGGTTCTTACTTGCTTCAAAACCTCTTCCGAAATCCCTTGGCCACTTTCCGCGAAGATGAGAAAATATACGGCGAGTTGATTGGCGACGTCTGTCACACGGGTGTGAACAGACGACAGGATGGCCGTGACGTCACTGGGATGCAGCCCGTCCACATCAAGAAGGTCCCGAAGACAAACGCACGTCCCCTTCAGAGACGCCTGTCAAAAGAGCACGCGGGCGTACGGCAACACGCTTTGAATTAATACATTCTGTTACGGGGGGGGCGGGAGAGAATGGAAATATCACATTACAGGGCTTGAAGGGAATATTGCACAAGGGCTCCGACATTTCACATCACTGTTCATTTAGGTCGGCCTTTATTAGCCGGAAACTATCTGTGCTAGGCAGCCTTCGGCACATGATACAATAACACAAGTAGTAAGGAAATCATTGACCTGATATTCAGCCAAAATGCAATTACATAAATGTTATCTAAATAAATAACAGACGTTTAAAAAAAAAAACTTTTCTGGACTGGACTTCAATAATATTTTGTGCGCAGTTCCAGCTGTTTCCCACAGTAACTGAACACAGGCCTGTAACGTGATATACTCCAAGGGAAAAAAAAAACCTTGAGGCCAAAGACTGCTTAGCACGTTTGCATTCAAAAGGACACTGAATCTACCCAGGGGGCCTGTTTTAAAAGTACACGGGCGCGTTTCTGATTTCTCGAAACAGACGCCGATAGGTAGCACACATCCATAGCCGCGTTTTCCCCAAGCCAAGAGGCCGAATTTAAACTCTTTTTCAGATGCACGCTGTAATCTTTATTTGAAATAAACACGTTGAGACAAACGAAAGATCACTGCTTCTTTGGCAAAGGCGGAGACGTGGGTGATGCATCGAGACTTCAGTTGGCCTTGGGAACACAAACGCAAAACTTCTGCGTGGGCCAGAGCACTGGGAAAGGCTGCCCTCCCAGGCCTGCAGTCTACATTTCTTGAAGGCAGGTTAGCAGCTGCGGCCGGTGATAATGTGATACATCCGCTGAAAGCACAACACACGGCTGGAGGATTCCGTTAGCACCAGCTGCTGCGTGCAAAGTGTATGACTGCCCGAAGCTAGTCTCTTCTTTCCATTTAAATAAACAGCTTAATTATTTATGACAAGTGTGTTCCATGAATTTTTTTTCTTTCTTCTAACGAGTGTCAAATTCTGTCTAAATAAAATCCGAGAAAAAAAAAATACAACTCCTTCCGTCGGCGATGGCTCCCGCTGAACACATCCTCGCGGCGTCACGGCCATTTCAAAGTAGATGCTCGTGGCGACCTCTCGCTCGGCGGCGACCCACGCGGCGTCAATGCTGCTCCATAACCACAACAAGCCTCGCCCGGTGGAACCGCCTCCCGTCGCGGTGACGTGGCCCAGCGGCGACGCCGCGCTCGCCGCTCGTTGCAGACCTTTACGGTTCTAGTCACAGCAGCCGCCACCATTCTGACTGCGGGCGTAGCAACTGCGGCGACGTGCGCCGTCCGCTCCACGGCGGACACGTTCAAGATGCCCTGACGTCATTTGGCAAGAGTGGGCCAATGTGTGCCAGCGACTGGGGGGTAAGCAGCTTGGAGGTTGTGATGAGTGAGACACGTGTGCAAGGTGGAGGAGAGCAGGTTACCGAGTGGCACCTGACGGTCTGTGACCATGTGACCAACGGGAAGAGACACCGAAAGCCAGACGGTGGTGGTGGTGATGATGGCGATGAGACTGCAACAGTGGTCCTTGCAAATTGAGTGTCGAATGTGCTACATTCTTAAAACACAGCCGAATACTCATTTGAGACTCATACATAGCAATCATCGCCCTCTACTGGCAAACTTACACCCCAGGTCACTCTTGCAAATGAGACTCATCGTGGTCGATTGAGTTCTCACCTGGTTAAACAAAATATAAGCTAATATCTTCTGCGCCCTTTGGCTAAACATTTCCCCCCATTGAGAGCGATCATTTAAACATAAATTTTTCATTTCTTGAGCCATAGAGAGAACACACCATCTGCTATATACGGTCACAACTACACTTTCCAATGTTTGCCAGTAAAGCTTCTTAGCCGCAATGGAGCCACTTAACAAATCACCGACGGCTACACGGCTGGAAACGTGTCAACCGCGGCTCAACACAACAACCACGGATGTCACTAAGCACATCTATGCTGCCCAACGCTTCGCTGCTGGTGCAGAAAAACATCCGTCGACTTGAATGTGTTTAAACCGCATTCGAATGGGAGTCGGCAGGTCACATGTCGAACGGGCGGAAGTGGGGCGACTGTTGACGACACTGCCCTGTGCGACGGTGGTAAAACATTGACCAAAGAGAGCATCCCTGGGTCTGTCAGCAGCTACGTACAGAGGAGGACCTCACCAGGGCTACAGACCGGGAAGCATCATCAAGCGTCCAATGTTGGATGAGCATATGGCTGTGGTGGCAGGACATGGAGACTATTTGTCTGGGGTACAAAGTGGAACCTGCCGTACAGAGCGAGGAGCAAACGTCCGTGCCAGCGGTGTACCTGGGCGTCCAATCGCTGCTGCTCAGCGAGCCAGGGCCAGTGGTAGAATCCGAGGAAGCTCAAGAGGGTGTCCAATTCGCCAGGGCTGGCCGCGAGGGTCTCCTGCAGCGCCACGTCGGCCCAGTCGCCACACTGCACCAACAGCGTCCACAGCTCGTGCCGCTCGGCCCTGTGACGAACGACGACGGTGACACGATGGTCGCTCCCGCTGGGGATGGCCGTTTCCCTCCCTTGCGGCTATGTTGAGTTACTTTCACGGAAAAAAACGACGAATATAATAGAGCAATGGAAATCATTCGGCAGCACGTCGCGACGCTGCATTTAAACTACGCCGAATGGGTAACAGAAATGATCGTGAGAAGTGCCAGCAGCTATGGGAGGCCTTCATCAAGCAGTGGATGACCACAACTGATAATTATCATGATGACAAAGGAAATAAAGTTGCCTTCACGCAACGCTTCTTGCATTGAGGGGTCAAGAGCGGCACGCTTCCAAAGTTAATAATTACTCCGAAATGTTTTAAACATCCCTTCATTACAAGTTATACAAAATTATAATTAGCATCGTTGTGGAGAATATACGTAACAACATAAATAAGCAAACAATAATCCTTCTTGACATTATCTCTCCATCCACAGAGAAAAAAATATCTGTTACACATTCCATCAACCACATCGTCTTCTGGGAGTGCACAAATTTAGCAACATCGGTTCAACACAACCAAACTCTGCATACATTTTGACATCCAGTGTCTCATCATCAACATCATCAGAAACAGACAGGTTACGAAAGCGTCGTAGGGCCGGGTCGGCGTGCCGTGTTTAAACCGCGAGCACCTCTGCAACGAGTAGCCCAACGTGCTAAATGTAAATGTTTGTAATCTAAACAAAAGTTGGTGGGTTAACATTTTTGCGTTTATAAAAGGAAGCAATACACTTTTCAATGTTTATTGCATAGTTGGATGCTAAGGTGTATGCATTAATGCCAGAGCGAAAGTATAGTACGTACAATGCATACACAGTAAGCAATCAAACTAAGCTATACCAATTGCACAATGCTGAGTATTTATCTCGTGCACCTTCATATTTAGTTTTTGATAATTTTTAGAAAATATGCAAGATTTTCCCGTTTAAACCAGGTTTTAACAAACCAGTAACAGAAGCCGAATCTCTTGAAAATGTTTTGCATCGATTGAACCGTCTCCAGTTACAATGGTTTTCGGTTAACCCGCACCGCACCGAAAACCAGACAAATCGATTGCATGGTTGACAGTTACTTCGGTTAAAAGTCCACTCATCCAAACCCAGCCAAACAAGAAATTCAAACCGAGTTGTCTTTGCCAGTGTCAGGGTCACGTCACACACTCAGCGTGCCGATGGGTACTGGCGTTTTAATATGCACCCTGGACTTGTTTGGAGACCAGTGGTTTTCCGTCGGTTAAAGAATGCGAGTAAAATTGGCCTACAGGGGGTCGTTATGGACCAACCCAACTTAAACCGAAAATTACCCACAAAAATTACCCACATAAAACCCATGATTCACACCTCGGACTTGCATCGCGGCGTTTACAGAAAACACTTCATCCTCTTTGAAAGTTCATGAGCAAGATTATGGTGGCTGCTGCTCATGCATAGCTGAACAGGCAAAATACTGACATCCAAACAGGACAACTGCTTTTGGCTAGTCATGTTATAATACTTGGGCAGGCGACGTGTCCCTCTAATGATAGCTACAAGCACCGTAACACCAATTACATTCCATCCACCACATGGCCTTCTGGGAATGCAACAGTTCAGCAGCAATGGTTCAACACAAGCAAAACTCTAGACCGGTTTCCACCCTCAGTGTCTGATCAGCAGCAATCATCATCATCATCAGAAACGTGTGACCCCAGGCCTCCATTTATTTGCAAGTCTCCCCTAGAATCCCACTAAATAATGGAGGGAGCATACTCAGCCAGAGAACTTTGTGAACTGCTGGTCTGGCTGATTATATTTTCTCCCACACACTGCATATTTCACAGTTCATCAGCCTGAGCAGGATGTATTTTTGTGCCGTGACTCACGTTTGGGAGGCCGTGAGGTTCCTAAGAATGTTCAGCGTTCCACTCGTGATCCTGAGCAGATGGGGGTGCCAGGATTTGAGAGGTAAATCTGCAAGAAAATGGAACACATCCAAAAATATAAGAGTTTTTTTTTTTAAACAACTGAGACTAATCCAACTGACATATGCAACTGAGACTAATCCAAGACAAAACGATCACAAGTTCGTCAATCTTCAGAAATTAGATTTCCCATAAAATACCTGGTCTCACAAACAAAACGGGACAAAAGCTGGAAAACAGTGCGCAAAGAAATATTGAGTGATGCGTGCTCCGGATTGCATCGAAAGACAGAAATGAAACCCAACGTAATTCATACCAACTGCGAAGGAAAGAAAGTAAGTAGAGGCTTGGGCGTTGGACGCATCGCAAAGAAGTGTTCGATGGCTGAACAACGACAACAAGGTGACAGGATGGCAGCCAGAGGAGGGAATGACATCAGCCCACGTGCACAAGATAAATTGTGGCATCACAAGACCAGTGATGATTATGATGGTGATGAAGTCTGTGCCATTATATGTTTTACAATGCTCCGATAATAATCATGATCCTTCATTATTATTGTCGTACAGTGCTCATTTACCCAGGAAAGCATCACAAATAAGTCTCAAGATATTTTCAGGAGGGTCCTGCCAAGTTTTCACAGTACAAGGTCGACGTTGCGGCCGTGTAATCCAAAGCAAGTCATTGGCAGTGTCGTTTTCCGGCATGGGTATGTTTGGGCCAATACGGTCAGCGCATCTGGAGAGGCGTCGACACGACGCATTACATAAGATGACCCGATCCCAGTTATGAAAGCGAGGGCAACTGAAAATCATTGGTCAAAGTGGTGGGATTCCACATTCCTACGGCAGGGGCGAGTTTCTCTCCAGAGCAACCGCTGTTTTGTTCTTCATGAAGTGGTACTTATTTGAACGACCCTGAATGGATGATGGGTTGAGTCAAGAGTCCCTCCAACCAATATTTGAACTCGCAACCTTCCGATTGCTAAAGCCAGCTTGCCAGATCGGCAAGGTGTGTTGCTGCGTGTAATCCCAATTGAGGAGTTTGCAGATCGTTATTCAACATTCGGATGTTTTTGGTCAATGACCAGTTAAATTGTACGTTCTCTTTTAGCTCTGGGAGGACACCGGGGGGGTGGGAGAATAGAGACTCCACACACACTCACATCCTGCATAACAGGGGGAGAGAACACACAAACTTAACCAAGTCGCCCGAGTCAGGAATCAAACGCAGGTCCTTCTTGCTGTTATCACTGCGTCACACAACCGAGCAGACCTCCTTAAATGCCATTTCAGAGGTACAGTGAAGCCAGTGAAATTGCATTCACTCATTACATCGAGTGGTGCATGTTCAGACAGCTCCTTTGCTTAATGCGAGTTCCTGAGATCTGACCCGGGAATCGAAGGCAAAAATGCAGTCCAACAACCCAAGAATTATAATCCTCTTTGCTCTGTAAACCATCCAGCTACCTTTGCTGATAACCAAGCACTTAACCTTTTACAGTTCAGTCAGATTTAAATTGGTCAAGTGCTGCCAGTTTTAGACTCGGGAATATCTGCGTTCAGGTACATATTTCATACGTGTTTGATAACATTAAAATCAGAAAGATATTCATCGATTAGAAGAAATTTCCACAAACTGATTTGTTTAAATTGCGGACATTTCTTTTTCAAGTTCAGATTATAGATATTATGTAATATGACTATATCCTCATAAAAGCTAGTTTTTCTTGTACTGTATTGTGTAATCTGTATGGTAAAAAAGATTAAGTTTATTACACCGATACTGTATTGATAAGTGGCTGCTGCACACAACGCTATATGAACCGTTGTGTATTTTAAACGAGAACAGTTTCCACTATGGAACAAACAAGCCTCGAGTTGGCAGACCTCAAGGGAAGGAATGTCTGGCCTGGTGCTTCAGAAGCCATGGAAAAAAATTGGGTCAATTTCACAAAATAAAAAAATACTGTAAAAATTTAATGAAAATAAAAACAAGAGGTCTTCAAAAAATCATGCACGGGGCGAAGCTGCGCAGAATGCAGACCGCAAACATGCCAGGCCGCACAGTAGGGATCACACGGAGCCTCTAGACACTGACATTTTAAAATCGGCAGTGAAGCTCCGAGAATGGAAAAAAAAGAGAAATTATTTCAAGCAGACGCTGCGATTATCAACGTCGAGCAAAAGGGAGCCGCCGCGGTCTGCGATTATGGCGCCAATCACGGCCAGAGCCCTTGGGCCCGGGCAGACCGTCTAATGACATCCCTTGCATCCGCCAAACCCATGGCAAGTTGTGCAGGAAGGGCCCGTGTGCACGCGGGTGGTGGGTGGGTGGGGGGACTTCTCAGCGGTGCCGAGGCCGGGTCATTACGTTGGTCGTGGAGCGGCGGGCGCTTTGTCTGAGCCGAGGTGTCAGGTTGCATGGCGACATGGCCGCTGTGAGCAACGTCGTCGTCGTCGGTGTTTGCTGTGAAACGCCAGCTCCTCGTTTTGGTGAATAATGAAAACCGCCACTCACACTCGACACCGCCGCCGTGCTCTCAAGGCTCACTCCGAATTCTCATGCTTATTGAAGCAGGATTATTTTAGGTAGATATTAAAACAAAACTGGAATAATAGAGCACAACAAAAACGACACGTAATTTTTTAAGCACAAATGCGCGCGTGTTTTTTTACAAGCGCATGCAGGTTAAAAACTGGCGGGGTGCTCTCGGCGGTAAAGTGTCTTTTAAAGTTGAGCAGCGGCCTCGGCAGTCTGACACAATCAATCAAGGCCGGTAATTGAGATGCTGAACCTGGGACCAGTGCTCCCAACAAAAAACGTTTAATGTGCTTAACCATGGCAGTCCAGGAACACTGCTGGGCGCAACAAAGCCTATCGACAGCACCATTTCCCAAACGCGGCGGTGCGAGGCTGCGCCACACAAAGGGAGCTTTCTCCCCGACAACGCGCCGGCCCCGGTGGCGGCGGCGGCGGCACCACCGGCACCCTGGACCCCGCGTTATAAACGCTCTTGCACCGAGGCCCCACCCACCCGGCGGGACAAACAGAAACGACTTGGGGCTGCCACCCTTCGGTCCTCCACGGCCCGCCCGCCCGCCCGCCCACCCCCTGCACGGTAGAAGTCAGATGCGATGGAAGGGGTGGCAAGGATTAAGCAAACAACAAGGCATTTGTGTGTGGGTCGGGTTGATGACTAAGACGCCCTTTGATTCCATTTCCCTGCCATTGCCAGCTGCCCGCCACTGCTATTTTGGGGCCGTCCCGACGTAATTTGTTGCAGATGGGTTTCCTTCCTTTTTCCTTTCCAGGCTCACGAGAGAGCGCGCGTGTGTGTCAGTGTGCGTGTGTTTGTGTGAGAGCGTGCGTGCGTGTCAGTGAGTGCGAGTGTAAATGTGCAAGCGAGCGTGTCTGCTCACTCGCTCCACACGGTACGTGTCTCACTGTTTTTCTTCCATCCTCTTTTATTTAACAAAGTTTGCCGGGATGACTGGGAGAGGGAATTCAAGTGAAAATATAATAACGCAATAAACCCAATCCTCACATTTTCCAGGCATGAAGGATGCTTATTTTGGCAGCAGGCTTTGGGACCAGAGCTTTCACAAATTGTAATCAGGCCTGCCAAACTTATTTAGTGAGCAGCTGGGTGGAATAAAAAACCTAACACAATAAGGGGTTTATTTTTCAAGACACAACATGCACTCATTGATAACCAATTGGCTAAGCCAACTAACTCATGAACTTGAACAAAATAGGGCAGTTTTAATATAAAACGGAGTTCATTATTAATTACAATTTTAACACACTGGCAACATCGATAGCATGACTGACTATACATATACAGTACACCACATTCAACATTTAGTTCAGTTGCGGAAATATAAACAAATGTTGATTCTGCATCTTGATAGACAGCCTTTAATTTCTTCACGATTCCACTGTGGCCACAAGGGAGGAGACTGTAACATCTCAACCGCAATGTACTGTTTGAGCTCTACATTAAAACCACAGACACTCGCAATTAGGGCCAAGGTGTGCTTGCTTGTGAGAGGGCTGTTTTTCCCTCGTCTGGAATAAATTATCCACCTAGACTGCATTTCTCCTGGACGTGGGATTTGATCAATAGACGGCAGTGTTTGTGTTCAAAACTTCAGTCATATAAGCACGCTTCTGTACCCCTCCGTGTTTTTCCTACAAAACTTATATCCTGTACATTCCAAAATAAAATACCATATTTAATATCCTGTACGTTCGGTTTCATTACGCTGTGCTATTCAAATAGCTAGACCTGGGCAAAGCGGCTTGGAACGACAACATTTCTTGCATTGTTGTTATTGTTTGACCTCGGACAAGGCGGTTAACTCGCCGCGTGGGTTCTAACAAGTTAATTGAAAAATGATTGCTGGCCAAGCTCAACTGAATAAATGAAAGCGGATTTGTCGTGTAAATTATTCGGATTGCGGGCCAATGTATGTATGGAAGGGAAAGATTACAGTAATACGGCCCCTGTAACGGATAAAATAAAATGCTATGCTCCGTTAATTAATCTTCCGCTAAGTACACACAGAGAAGCTTGAGACGGGTGTCACGAAAATGAGCCTCATTGCGAGTGCTGACAGGAGGGCACTTGGGTTGGTGGGCAGTTACAGTGGTGCGAGCCGTTACAGTTTCTTATCAGCCAGACACGCAAAACTCTAATCGCCATCGCCACACTCCACTGCTGCTAAATCTGGAGCCCATGTTTAATCTTCAAAGGGCAGTTTGCTAAAATTAAGCATGCCTTCCAGCCCAGTATAAATTACCCCAAGAGAAATTATAATGCATCCATACCAACACCAAAATAAATATATAGTTTCGCAAAATCTGCTGCAAAGTCATATATCGTATATATACTGTACATCTAATGTTAATCAACTACTAATGATTTACAGCCAATTGTCAGTTCCCACGTAGTGTCAGTTATGGGGATTGTTTAACCAATTATATAAAATGTAATTTGACACGAATAACTGTAATGTAATTGTAAGAGGGAGTGACTTTGTGGCAAGGGTAATTTTGTTCGGTTCCAGCTGTTCAGCTTTAAATTAAACTCCTTCATACTGCAATTGTTCATCAGTTCATGAAGCACCACGGCGCCTGCGTGATCCTTCTGTGGTAATGGTGAAGATGAGCTGTTGCACCGTCCACGACGTGGTAAAACATTTACAGCGCTAATTATTTTTTTGCTTTAAATAACGCGCTGTTCCGTGAACACTTTGCCCTTGACTTTACACTCTTGCACGAGGGCGGCCGAGATGAATCAAGGGTAAAGCGCCGCATGGGAAAGGGAACGTTTTTGGATACCAGTATATATTTACAGCTCTTGAACAACAAACTTCAAAGCAGGTAAAAAAAGGCTTGTGCCAGGAGGCTTTGAGTGAAGCAAACTTCATAAGTAGCGGGTGATAAACGACGCGTGCTGCCTGCCTATTATCACAATGATATGGTGAACAATGCTCCGTTTATAGCGGGCGGTGCACGATCGCTATCGGCTGCCCGCGGAAGGGTGCAGTGCTCGAAGGTAAGCATTTTCATCTGTAAATTACAGTCAGTCGCCTCGATATTCCTGCACACCATTAGTCTAGTGCTTCGGGGGCCTGCATTTCTGGAAGCAAAGGTTGGCACAGCGTGCAAATTTGTGAAGCTTCCAAGCTCGCTTAGGCTGCAAAGTGGCCCGCAATTGGCAGTATAACAGGCGGGCTGAATCCATTTGTGCGGAGCTTTGAACATTAGAAGTTTGGTTTCTTCCCAAATGCCTAATGCTCATTAATTGAATTGGCCAAATGTATTACGAATGCAGGAGCCCTTCTGAAAGAGATTCTCAAAGTTCAGTGAGGTTTTCCTCTTTATACATAGGGAGTAACTGCTATTACTCAATAAGAGCCCATTAACATATCCTCTATAAGGCGCACATTGGAGTTAAATATTCAAGTTAAACCTTAACACTTGTCTTTCTTTAAATGCTTTCAAAATAGAAAACTCCATGCGATTGAGTTAATTATTTTGCAATTACTTAAACCGAGTACAATTGAATCGTTATAATGATCAGTCTTTTTTATATTGCGTCACTCATGCAAACTGCATCTGACAACGCTGTATCATCAGCAACAAATGGAGGGCGCATATGAAGATGTTTTTTGACGATGAATTATTGTTTATTATATGTGTGGGAGGAAACCAAAGCACCCAGAGAAAACCCACAAGTGTGAAGGGGCAACACTCTATCCCTCTACTGATGGAACAGTTGGAGGTTTGTCCACACATTGCTGCTACTGCCATCGGCCAGAAAATCAAGGTATGGCACCGTGACACCCACCCACTGGAAGAACGGGAGATTCACAAAATCCCTGCGGTGATCCACCGACCCTCACTGTGGCCTTCAAAGCGCTGGATCATTACAGGCAGCCGCGTGCAGCAGCGTGGCCGCCACCGCCCCCCGCGACTCTTACAATGAGTTGGAGTTTCTTCTGTTCCGCCCTAAGTGTGCACGACTCGCACTTGGAATTTCCAGCTCACGAGCTATCTGGAAACGTGCTCTGCTGGAGACATCCTGGGAAACACTCGAGCTACGAAGCGTCAAACAATGCCGACGTGTAAAAAAACGAAATCTAGGCGACGTGGTGGTTAATTTGGTTGCTAAATGCAGGAAGTCCCCACTGTGATATTCATTGCACTCTATGGAATCACGTGACGTCACTTGTTCCCTGTTCCATAAAAAAATCACGTCCCTCTTTTATCCAGCTGAAGCAGAATATCCCAGAATCACATGACACGTAGAGGACTGTACGGGAAATGATGCTAAGCACGGTGAAACCAGCAGGTTCCTTGGACTTTTGAGTAAAGTGTCAATGCAAGGTGACGTTGTTGCTCCTTTATCCCATCAAAGCAGTCTTATTTTAGCTGTGCAAAAATGTCATTTTGTACATTTGTTGAACTCTTTCGCACGGTACGTAGCCAACCGGCCATAGGAAGAGTTTCAACATGCACCACTGTGAACGTTGAAGGACATCCATTGCGGACAGCGGAATCAAACGTCATCGATACGCCGCTGCCGGTGCCGCATGTGAAAACAACCATCAGCTGTGGTGATTAAACAACACCGAGGATACTGATGATGACAACAGTATAGAACTGAGTTCCGTGAACGTGTCAGCCGCCTGACAAAATACAGGTCGGGGAGGGGGGGGGCAACGCGTGCCTCGGCCTACCACAGAGGGCACGAATACAGCTGCTTCTGTCTCACACTGATGAGGACGGCACTCTGGGAGGTGGCCCACCACCCTGGGCTGTAATTACTGCTCACACCACGTGCCAAAAAGCAATCAAAAAAATATGTACGTGTGTGCGTAAGTGCAATTAAATAAATATATGGCAATGCCGGCAGGCTGGGAGGTGAACACGTGGAGAGATGGGGGGGGGCGGGATGAAACTGGACCACCAAACAGAATACCATTCCACTGACCTGGCAGCTATAATGGCTAATAAAGTAATGCAGCAATAACAAATGCATGTAAAGTGAGCGCTCTGGTTGAGGGCTGGCACGGCGTAGCGGCCAAGTTGAAAGCCATCTTCGGCGACGGTGCCAAAGCCACTCGGCGCGCATCTCCCCTTGTTGGCGGCTGGAAAGCAACGCCTTGGCATGGTTAGCGACGTGGGTCTGCACAACCTGCAGCGCAGCCGGGCTCAAGCTGCGGACGGGCAAGCCCAAGCAAAACTAAGAAACGTGCAGTGGCTTTACGTGCATGCGGCGTTGTAACGCGTAATAACAACGGTTGTAAACATCGACGTCGCTTACCCTGTGCGGTAGAGCGTCGCCGAGTTTCGAGATGCTTTTTCTCGGGAGGATGCTGATCCACTGGGACGTTTGGCCAATTTGTTTTTCAGAAATGATCTTTGAGGCGGTGACACGGCCCAGCGGTGGCGAGCTCACCGCGCTCTGCAGGGAGGTTCACGGCTACAATCCAGCAGCCACCCCGATTCATGCCGCAGTTGCATTCACTCGAAAAAATACGTGCCGCCCGTTTCACAGCGGACGCGGAATGTCCCGTGATGCCATTCCCACAGACCCAGTGTTTGTGTGTGTGCCGTGGTCCAAGTTCGGCAAACTTTAAAACTCACGACGCAAATTACTCGATTCAAATATACAAAAGCTCAATGGGGCTTTCCTGGCTAAACAAGCGATTGACACGGTTGGCTACGTATGGTGTAAAAGAAGTTCCACGTCCATACGTACGATAATATTAATACGAATTCCAGTGAAGAAAAAAAACTGCTCACAGCCACAAACATTGGCAAGCAGGTATGAACTTGGCAAAGGCCGACAGCGTTGATACTCGTCTGCTTTACTATCCCTGTCTGCCTTCAGAGACGCATGCTTGAGTAGAGTGCTCTAGCAATCTGACAACTCACGTCAGTGACTTCGCTTGGCTTCGTATACAAGTTCACCCTTGTGCATGCAATGTTATCGTCACTTGCTACTGCTGGCACAGAGAATGTGTTTTTTTTACACAATCGTGTTAACACAAGTGACTTTTGCTGGATAAGCGGGCAATTACAGCGCTCGGCTTTAGGTAAAACAAGTGCATTGAAGCTTCGCGTTAAGCAGACGTGATCCTGCATTGGGGAAACGAGAGCTATTTGGGGCATGTTGACGTTAGCCAATAAAAAACGTCCCTAATGGTCACTCCTTGGAAACTGTTCTGTCACTGGAATGCACGTTTTAAATAAAACCATTTTACCATGAAGAAAAATCCGAAAAATGTGAATCCGTTAAGAGAAAACCAGAAATTAGTTAACCTGCTGCTAGTTTTACATTGCCGTGACAAATGTTTTTTTTCCCGATAGCTGACAAGATACGACGCACAGCCCAGCTGTGTTTAAGCCCATTGGCAGCTGTCCACAGGATGCCAGGTTATCTGATAACAGGTCGGGGTGACCCAGTGGAAACACTTGAGCCTCCCCGCAAGAATAACCTGGGCTCGATTCCCAACTCAGGCACGTTTCTCTGTGGCAATTGTATGTTCTCCCTCTATTCTGCAAGGTGGTTTCCTCCGGGTTCTCCGTTTCCTCTCATATAAAAAACACACAAAAGCCACACAGTGTAGCTAGCAATAGACACAACATCCCAATGCTGAATAAATGACCAAAAAATGTCTCAATTGGGATTCCACACAGCAACATCGCCCCCAAACTGTGAAAACTTGACAGGAAACTCTAGGGGGGGGAGGGGAGGGGGAAGCCTCGAGACTCAAGTGAGGCTTTCCTGGGTAAGCAAAGCATTCAATAAGCGTGTGTGTGTGCAGGAGGTCAAGTAAAAGGGTGGCGGAGAAGAACAGTGCCACACATCTTTATTAACTATGCCCGTGACAGTTGTCCGAGGCGGGGGGGGGGGTGACGTGAACCTTGGTAATAGAGAACAGCTCCTTCTGTATGTTCCGTTCCGCGCCGGCTTCAATAAGCTAAGGCAGTTTTTTTCCCCCTCTCCCCCCGTTAGTTCTTGGGTGGGGGTCAGATTTCGCCGTCCATTTTAATAAGTGATTTTACATTCACAAGTTACCGTGCACATTTTGAAAGGCACAGCCGCAGCCAACATTTTTCGGGCATTTCAATTTCTGAGGGCTATCCGTGATGAGAAACAGGCGCGACTGTCAGCGAGAGTTGGGGGAGGGGGGGGCTGTCTAGCTGTCGAGGATTTTCTAGAAGTTGGCGCAGAGCCCAACGCAGCATGCATTTAATGTTACCCTCTAGGAACTAGAGAGCTAACATTCTCATGGAGGGGAACAAATGGTCAAGTTTAAGGGGATTTGTGAAAGTCGTGCATGCAAAGATATCCCTGGGGCGTGCGCGAGTTGATGGGACAGAACAACATCTGACCATTCCGGAATCTAGCAAACAGGCCAACGTACATAACGGCGTAGATAATTTTTTCAGCTCGGTTTCGTCTGGAAGAAATTACTCCCAAACTGCCTCGAATCCCACGCCATGCTCGCAGCCTTAAAAGGCATTTGACAACACGCCTATAATTCCATTACCACCCTTATGGGTTTGTGTTATGCAAATAATCTCGGATAAATAAGCCAGTGGTCAACCGTTGTGTGCATTGTATGGCATTGGTGACTCACGCTCGAGTATTACTATGTGTGTGTGTGTGTCTGACATTAAGCAAAAGCAATACTGTACAGAAAATATCAATCTGATGAGACGCTGCGTGTTGAAACCAGTCCAGTGTGTTTGTGTCGACCTATTTCTGCCGCCAAGAATGATGCACTCCCCGAAGGCTGTGTAGCTATTGGGATGTGCAAAAAGCACAGGTGTGTGAAGGAGGTAGTGTATCGTCTGCAATGTTTTTTGTTGTTACGTCACTATTTTCTTTTAAAGTCCATTTAGGTACAATTAGGCACCCGGTCCTCACCGTTAACGAATGCACCACGGTTGCTGACGACGCCTGCCCTTGGTTGTTGTTGTGTCGTTAATTCACCCATGAGATGAAAAATACAACTAAACCCATGGAGATGCACGAAACATCATCACTGCAAGGACAATGACCCTGGGGTGGGGGGGGAGGTCACATCGCTTACCTTCGCAGGGCTGCAGAATCAGAGGCAACAGCGGCCGAAGCAGCGCTGGAAAGTAGAGGCGAAGAGGGATCTGCACCTGGGCCATCAAGCGCAGACGGGGACGAGAATATATACGACGTGCCTCATCGCCGCGCTAGCGCCTCGCTCGATCGGGGCGATTAACTTCACAGAAGGCGAGCGGCGGGGTGACCCCGCACGAGACCGAACCATTAGCTCGCCACAATCACGCCATTGTGCGGCTTTATTACGTCGTCGGTGGCACCGCTCACAAACAGCTCTCCAGGCGAAGAATGCACATTTCAGTACGGAATAGCGACTACGCTTTTTTGCGAGCGGTGTTAGCGTCAGGAAATGAGCCCGTGGGAATGGGCCAGCCCGGGCCGGCTGGCCGGCCTGCGGACGCGCAATCGCCGTGGCCAGCGAGGGCGCCCACCTGCTGCACGTCGTCCTGCTGCCTGGCGCGCAGGAAAGATGCGGTGAAGCGGCGCGTAATGGCCGACACAGGCCAAGCGCCGGCGGCATCCGCAAGCAGTGCTCTGGAATGATCATTGTTACAACAAGCACGGCAAAAACACACGGTCAACTGGCTGGCTGCTAAGCACTCCCCAAAGAAGAGACACAACTCGATAACAACTCCGAGTGGTTTTTGTGTTTCCCCATCATCTGTGCGATTTAAAGGTAATGGGCACATCTCAAGATTTTACTTGGTGTAAGGGTGGCGCAATGGTAACACTCGTGCCTCACAGCCAGAAGTGCCTGGGTTCGATTCCTGACTCAGGAACCTTTCTTGTGTGATGTTTGCACATTCTACCCCGGTTCTGTATGGGAGTCCTCCAGCATCTTCGGTTTTCTCCCATTGCTAACAACAACATACAATGTCACTGGTATTGGCAGAAAAACCTCCCGATGCTGAAAAATAACCTGCCGCTTACTTCATTGTTGGGAATCAAACCCAGGAGCTACTTGCTGCGAGGCACCAGTATTACCGCTGAGGCACCCTGCCGGCCAAGGTTTTTGCACCGCGTATTTGTTCACCCAGTGAAACACGTAAAACTATGCCTGCCTATCCTGCAAGAACATGCTGTCCTCCGTCACACCTTAATTTCCTTATAAAGGCACAAATCTTAATGCGTCTCCATACATAACACCTACATTCCATTGAGCATGGATTGTTGTTAGAGCAGAGCTGTAGGAGCTCGGTAGGAGTGTTCAAACATGAAAGATATAAATGAACGAATAAAGAAAATAACACAAATACAGTGTTGCGTGCAAAATCATCATGGCATCAAAGCCAGACGCCATCCATACCTGCCCTTCCCACAACACCCATCACGCCCACGATCGGGACGCTATTCCCTATCGATCGTCTTTGTCATCGCGAGCGCTTTTTTACGTAACTCTGACGAACGCGCCGCACCACCAAGTGAGAAGTTGCCACGCACCAGCGCTCTTGTATAAAACGAGCCCCCGGACTTGCAAACATGCGTCGAGTGGGGGAAATAATCCGCGCCATCTCCACCGCCGTCGTCACAGGGAGTGACGCGAACAAACAAAAACTGAATGGTAATTCTCTGAATATTTGGTAGAACTGGGAGCCTAAGTAATTTTGCAAGATACGCCCACATAAAAAAAATCACTCACTAAACAATGCAAGCAGCTGCTCGGGTGCTAAGAGCATAGGTTTATTATTACAATGCTTATCTAAAGGTTTAGAAGGACTTGTCAGGATAGACTCTTACTGGATAATAGACAAATAAATGAATGGTGTCACCAAAATAAATGTTATAAAGGCTGCGCTCACACACGTCCTTAAAACATCGCTCGATTTTTGTTGCAACGCGTAGAAAATCACACTCATGCTTAAAGCACTTTACACACGACTTGAAAAAAGCCGTCTCGGTACAGCCTGCCAGATGAATATGCCCGAGATCCCTTTGGCGCCGCTGAAATTGATTCCAAGTACTATTTGAGCTGGAATGTGCCAACTACCTGTGAACCGTGCGGGCACGGTGGTGGTGGTCATGTCACATGGACCGTGTGGGCCATTGAAAAGGTCCCAGCTCAGATGAATTTTGCAAAACAGCAGACGTTGAGAATTTCAACAGATTGATTGGAGAGGCTGCGCTGGTGGTGGTGCACAAGCTCGAGCCCTACTCTAACACATCCGTGTATAACACACGGGCCTGAAAATAAAAATGTATATAGATAATAGGTGATGTTTGGGCAATGGTACCCTTCTTCAAAGTACGTAGAGAGTCCAGAGAAATGGAATGGATGCTATGGGGCCTAATGAGAATAACATAAAAAAAATGAAGACCAGTTGTTAAATTAGCATATGAATAGTTACCAAATAGTAGCCATTGGGTAACAGTCAAGCTCTTTAATGATAACAATAAAGTATTTAGAAATAGACTAATTTATGTGACAGATAAAATTCAACAATGTTTCTGGCACATGGCATTGTGGGAAGATTTGTTCGTGTGCGCACAAGGCACAATCCACCTGGCAATGCACCCCTGGGCCCAGACACTGGGAAAGGAAAGCACGTGTCTCCAATGTGCGCGGCTTCAGAAAAGTGTCTTCACGACGCACATTAATGAGCACGTGCTCCCAATTGCTCCAAACACAACGGCTCTGGCGAGCGGACGGTGCACAGATAGGTTTTTACGGGCGCACGCGAAACCGAGTAACTTTGGAGGACTTGGAAAAAGTAAATTCCACGGAAGGCACACATTTACTTTTGTTCTGCAGCACGTGCGCGGGCTGCTTCTTGTGCCAAAAACTGGTGAAAGGGTAAACAGGCTGTGTGCGCTCTCTTTCTGATAGCTCTACACGGATACTGCTGACAGTCACTGGAAGGCTGCTCGTTTAAACAAGCCAAGCCAAACATGCGCACGGAGGGGAAAAACAATTTACAACGGAAATTAAATAAATAACAGCACACCACCATGCTTCCAAAACCACTGCCTCTCCCTCGCAGCGGCAATCATAACATCGGCGCACCAACCAGAAAACGGTTCAAGTAAATCCGATTTGACATGGCGGAATATATATTTTTTTAGACTACATGTGAAAAACGATTGCCAGTCGACGACGGTTGTGAAGGTGTGTTTCAAAGTGATTATTTTGCTAAATTATTCCTGCAAGCTGCAACCGCACACCAAAAAAAATCACGTGGGGGCTATATTTAAACATACGAAAATGACCCAGATAAACTGGAATCAGATGTAGTTCAACGCAAAGTACTCACGCGTAGTTTAATCCTAATGCGAGAAATAACGCAACTTTGCATGGAGACCCTGCGCAGGCCAAAGTGTCCACGGCTCGAGAAACTTGGTAAACCTGCTTAAAATGGTTCTTAAATGTGCAACAATGCATGGCATGTTCCGCCAAATTGTGGCAACGCAAACTGGACACCAGGGACCACAATCATTTACCAAACATTCAGGAAAGTTAAAGCGTAATCACAATTTGCAAATGATTGCATCTTATTGGAAAAAATTCTCAAATCCGAGCAGAAATATGATGCAGTTTACCAAAAAGAAAAAAATCAACGGCGTGTGCTCCAAATCTTTGTGTAATGCACGAATGCCCAGGGAAGTCACGTCGATTATCGAGACAGTGCTAGTGTTGCCTGGAGATGTAATTTAATCCGACTCCTGCCTTAACAAAAAAAAGTTCCTTTAGAACTTCCAGGGCTGCGCGGTAAACGGGACATCTGGCAGAATTCTACTCCAACCTGGGCTGCTTCTGGATCAATGCGGGGAAAAAGTTTAAGATGGGAGATTGCCATCTGATCTACAGACAGGTATATCATTTGAAATCCTGATGAGACAAGATGTCAAATAATAAGCAAAGAGAAACCATGGCCTCCTCCATTCACACAGGACCAACCAAAGTGAAATTATACCGATGCATATCATAGCCTTTCGAGTAAATGTGTTCATATCTCACGTAAAAATCACGCAGAGTTATTGCGGAAAATAAAAGTAGCTAAATTAAAAATCAGACCGTACGCTTCTTCACAAAAAAATTAGTTTTACATATCGCATCAGCCACACTGCCTTTTGTGAGTGAAGATGTTGAGCAGCAATCATTGGGATTATTGGCTGATAAGGGTTACACTGTGTGCTTTTATTTAGCTATGAGAGAAAACCAGATATCCCACGGGAATCAAATGCAGAACAGGGGGAGATCATACAAACTCCTCACACTTTTACACTCACACTGTAAAACATGGGGAGGTCATGCAAACACCTAACAATGATTCACTCACTGACACACTCACACAAACTCACATTCACGCTCATTCAGGAGAACATACGAATTGCACACAGAAAGGCGCCCGAGGAAGAAATAGAACCCCGGCCCTTCTTGCTGCAAAGGTCAGGCGTCACCACCACTGCAATGCACCCTGCCAATCAGTTTACCCCCCCCCCCCCCCACGTGTGTCCCAGATTCCAGTTCACACCACCGCCAAACTCACCGGAGTATGCCGAGGACTGCGCCAAACAGGACGGGGTGGTCAACGCACGCTGCAGGCTGTAGGGAAGAAGGTCAACAGTTACGCAGTGCACATATTCATTCATTATATTCCAACCACAAAAAAACTGGGGGTGCAACACTAATGGGGGGGAATTTAAATAGACCGGTGAGGAAACATTTCCTGCTGTGTACAACACAGCCAACAGAGGCACGCCACTGCCAATGAGACTGGACAAAACTGGATACCATGAAGCTATGGGAGGGGGGGGGGGTAGCGGTTCGGGTAACCTGTGGAAGGTTTTCAGTAAAATATAACCTCTTTAAAAGCCTCGTGTTGCAATCAAGAACATTGACGACTCTGCCAAATACACTTAAGTTTCCAAATTAACGCTTTAAGGCTTTCGAGAAAAGGAAAATGTACTCCATGTGAGGACAGCAATGAGGGAAATACATTTCATGCGCTATTAAAATTGCACAATTCTCTGCGACCCTCATGTGTTTACACGCACAGAGTAGAATAACTCTTTCTGTAGGGAAACTTACCTTCCAATTTTCCACCCTTTTTAGCTGAAGTTAACATTCACTATTCCGTCGTTAAAAATACAAAAACCAAAACTAAGTAAGTGCTGCCACCTGCTGGAGAAATAAGTATGTTACCCGTGGCAGTACCGGCAATACAGCCACAAACAACTCCCAAAACTGACATATTTATAACAAAACATGAGCGGTTTCGCTTATCAGCGCCAATGCAACAAGAGATATTGCAGCAACGTTCTATACCTGCACCAACTATCGACGCACTGTTTTTGGAAAGAAAAATACGATGCCAGAGGTGAAGTCAATATGATTCCCTGCTCACATTGAGCATTGAGGCAATTGTCACCTCCTGTTCACAGCCCCAAGCCAACGTGGAAAGTTTACATTCCTATGTCAGGGCTAGTACATCCACAGGACAACCTCAGCTGACTTCCATGGAAAGTGGTACTCATTATTATGATGGGCCTAGTCAAACCCCAACAAGGATTTGAACTCAGAAAGTTCTGATTGGGAGCCGTTCCCTCCACCACCAAGCCACCGGTCCGGTCGCAAGGTGGCTCAAGGGATCCAATAATAATTCTGGACTGGAAAGATATTGGAAGCGGCAACTTCTTTAATATAATAATAGGTTTTTTACCCTTTTATCTGGCAACAAAACTGACACCTTTTTTTACAAGGGATCATGTTCGCATTAACCACAATACCTGCGGTCAAAATGCAAACAAAAAACAGCACTCTGATAATGTATGCATTGTCCTTGAAATTGATTGGTCCACACCAGAGACAGCTTTTGTTAGAGCCCAGTCTCACATGGTGTTCGACTAGATGACGCCAAAAGGCACACAACTCAAAGACAACGCACCATCAGAGTATTGAGAGCTCGGTGAGACATTAAGAATACAGAATTGCATTATTATTCTGCTTGCTAATCTTGGAAAGCCTCACCGAGTCTCAAGACTCTTTCACAAGGTCCTGCCAAGTTTTCACAAGAGGCGATGCTGCTGCTGCTGCCGTGTGTAATCCCAAGCGAGTTATTTCAAAGGTAAATTTTCAGCATTGGGATGTTGTGGTCAATACCAGTTAGGCTGTGTTTTTTTTGCTATGGCAGGAATGAGAGAATCCAGAGGAAAACCCATGCAAGAGGGGGAGAGAACATACAAAGACATCATAGAAAGGCAGTAATTGAACCCAGCAACTTCTTTCCGTGAGCCACAACGTCTTAATATTGCTTCACACAACCATACAAGTAATTACATTAAACAAAAACATCAATGGCCCATATGAAGCAATGTAGTGGTGAAGCTGTTACTATGTGTTACCAGGTGAAGCTGTTACCAGCTGTCACTAGGTGAAGCTGTTACCAGGTGAAGCTGTTACCAGGTGAAGCTGTTACCAGGTGTTACCAGCTGTCACTAGGTGAAGCTGTTACCAGGTGTTACTATGTGTTACCAGGTGAAGCTGTTACCAGGTGTTACCAGCTGTCACTAGGTGAAGCTGTTACCAGGTGTTACTATGTGTTACCAGGTGAAGCTGTTTCCAGCTATCACCAGGTGAAGCTGTTACCAGGTGTTACTATGTGTTATCAGGTGAAGCTGTTACCAGCTATCACCAGGTGAAGCTGTTACCAGCTGTCACTAGGTGAAGCTGTTACCAGGTGTTACTATGTGTTACCAGGTGAAGCTGTTACCAGCTGTCACCAGGTGAAGCTGTTACCAGGTGTTACTATGTGTTACCAGGTGAAGCTGTTACCAGCTGTCACCAGGTGAAGCTGTTACCAGGTGTTACTATGTGTTACCAGGTGAAGCTGTTACCAGCTGTCACCAGGTGAAGCTGTTACCAGGTGTTACTATGTGTTACCAGGTGAAGCTTTTACCAGATGGGACTCCTCTGTAAGGCTCTGTAGCCGGCCCGGCGCTGAACCTGGGGGCAGAGCAGCCACCCTCTCCACCAACGTCAGCACTGCGGCTTCCAGAGATGGCAGGTGGCGCAACCACAGGCTCTCCTTGGCGGCACGCGACAGCTGAAGCCGCCCGCTACGCACCACAGCCACGCACAGCCACACCCAATTCATACCGGTGGCCACAATCCATGCCATAGCACGCTTTGTGCACAGTGGGACAGATAATCCCCTACTTAAGCCCCCCTCCCCCTTTCAAACGTTACAATGTTGTGTATCTGGCACCATTTTCATACGATGCCATTCTTGGCCAAGGTTGGGAGACGTTTATGCATACACGTCACACGAAGGGCCGTTGTTGAAAACGTTAGCCTGTTGCATATATTTCTTTCTGTTATCAGGCAGTGTTCATGACAAACGTGGCGGGTTTTTATTGTGGTCGTGCAGCACTGCCATGCAATTGCTGGATAATTGAGGGCTGTCCTTGAAAGAACTTGACAGTCACAAGAGTCCATAAGAGGTTTTTTTTGGGGTTAGATCGCGTAAAAAAATGTGCCGTTAAACCCGCCACCACCCGACACAGCCAACTAGTAAGGGTTGTCACGTAAACAGAACGTGGCCAATTCGTCAATGGTACAGCACTAACCGGTGTGTTGGAGAGCCAAGCCACAACATTTACTATCCGAGTTCGACGTATCGCCAGTAATTAAAACTAGCTTCATCAGGCGACAGCCAGATGTTTGGAGAAGTCTACCTGTTTCGTTCCTTATATAGAGGCGTAGATGTGGTGACCACATTTCTACGCTCTTGCACAAAATGGAGGGGGGGGGGGGATTAATGAGTTAACGTACATTAAGCATGCGCCTTATGCGACCGAATTGATCTTGCCCTGCCTGTCTATTGTGTGTATTAAATTAGTGTACCAACGGTAATCCCTATTGAAGTATGGTGGCCTGTTTTGGCATGCATTTAAACAATGCATTATTTGATTATTCGCTTCCACGCAGCACTAAGTCGGTAGCTATCCGAACGGTTAAAATTATTTGTATTTCTTTCAATTTCGATAAATTCTCTAATTAGTCTTGAGTCCTTTGTCCAGAAATTAGGGCTTTGTTGTGAGTCGGCCGATTAAGTGGGTGAAGTGAGTGAATGATTAAGTTTGCGTGGCCATTTGTGAGGAGCCGATTCAATTGCAAGTATATAAACGATGAATAGTCAAGTGTTGTTCAATAAAGCCAGCAAGGGTTATACATTTTTACACCATCACATTCGACATTTTTCCACATATAAGAGCCGGCAACGATCACAGGTCTTCTTTGCACCATAGCCAAGGGTTTCTCATTAATATCTTTCGCACCACACTCATCGTGGGATGCTGCCATCGTGCAATGTTCAACAAGCAGAGGTCAACGGTTCAATGTTTTCACAAGGCAGTCGAAACAATGGGGCACATTTATTAAATCCCTCCACCTCAGTCCGCGCATCACTTGAAACAGGTGCGCCAGTTAGTCGATCAGCAGGTTACCTGTGGTGGGGTAAAGTGTGGGTACCCCAAGCTCTTATAATATGTCTGGCCAGTGTGGCGGGGCTGTTTAAAGCTCCTTCTAGGGGACGCATTTCCACCAACGTGAGCAAGTAATTGCGGGGCTGCTCCATTGACTTTTATGCTCATCGCCTCAGGTCATGGTGAACGTGTTGCAATTTTCAAAATATTCCATTAACAAACACTACAGCCCAATTCGCCAATAAGTGGTGGTGACATCACCACAGTGCTTGTGCCGGGCTAGGTGCACTTTGAGGCCATCACGTGAAGTGCGGAAGGCTCGAACTGAGGTGAATGGCGTATGCACCACCAGTGATGCCAACTTGCTTCGTTCAGCCACCTGGTGCTTTGCTCGTTATTGTGAGCGTTGCTCCTCTGCAAACACACACGAGACTAGTCAAGCATGTCAGCTTACCTGGCCAGGGCATCCCCTGCAGCTTGCAGGAAGCCGGTCGCCAGGGCTTCTTCCGTTCCCTCACCGTGGCAACAAAGCAATGCCTCCACCAATGGCAACATGGCAGGGAGGTCGAGCGCTGGCCAGCAGGCAAGAGAGAGGCTGTGCAAGGTGGCATCCCTGCAAGCCCTGCCACCCACAAACATAACTATAGCCAGCACACCACGCCGTTTGAGGGAGAAAGTCACAATTGTGCTCTAAGTTAAATGTATCACTGCTGCGCAGATGGAACACGTAGGGTTTTGCAGCCAATATAATGATTCGTAAGAGATTTTTGGGTTAAGCCATGCAGTGATCTGGCCAAATCTGTGTTGCAAGACCCTCCCGCCACCACCCGAAGGCAATAAGATTCATGAAATCAGTTATGACATTATCACGGGTTTTATTCCGACTTCATTGATTTTATCCTGATGATGCTTGACGCAGTTTCAAGTAAAACATTCTGAAAAAATTGCTCAACTCACCGTTGAGCTCACCAATAATAACCGGTGCATTAAACGCTTGCACACGTTACGAGTTCATCTGTTTGGCTGTCGGGTGGTGGAGGGTCTAATGACACAAATTTAGCCTGTGGCCTAACCCAAAATTCCATCACCTCCAATTAGCACGGTTGGCTACGTACATTGCAAAAGTTAAACATACATACATACAATTATGAATTACTGCAAGGACTGTGTGGTGTGTCACATGTCAAGTAAGCTTACCCTGGCCTCCACTGACTGCCACTCAACTCCTTAACTAACGAATTCACCATCTGTTTTTGAAAGTCAGAACAGATTGGTTCATTTAGTATACAAGTGGTAAGAGGCATTCAATTCACATCAAACAATATGCACCAATAATCGTTACGGTTCAAGTCATGCTGTGTAATTAACGTATAAATTAAATTACTGTAATCAATAATTTGGAAGAATTTACCCATGTGAAAATCTGGACTGTGATAGTCAAGGAGAAATTGTATGTAGGCCGTCGAGTCTAGGGTTGAATATGGTTGCAAGAGCCTGCTGTGGATTAACCAATAAAAATATAACTTATTTACCCTGGAAAGCAATAATGAGTCCAAAGACTCTTTTTTACTGGTAGGAACCCACTGGTTCCACCAGCCCACAGGGGATTATTGTGTCCGTCTGTCATGCAGGGAGGGGCTGGGTGGGGAGGAGAGGGTGGGGAGGGGCTGGGTGGGGAGGGTGGGGCTGGGTGGGAGGGGTGGGGCTGGGTGGGGAGGGGCTGGTCACCCCGTGGTGCCCTTATAAAACTCAACGTTTAACCTACTCACGCCGGCTTGTGCCCGCCCTCACAGTCGGGCATATTTACGGAATACACCACGCCGCCGTTGACCCTGGCCATTGACAGAGCAACCCAACGTTCCTACCAGCTCCCTCCGCAGGAATGTGTTCAACAGGATTGTGGTCAAGACCATTTATAGCGTATGGTTTCATCTTTTTTGTTTGTGTTTAGCTATGGGAGGAAAGCAGAGAATAGGGAAGAAACCCACTCAGAACCGAGTAAGCAATCGAACCGAGGTGCTTCTTTCTGCGAGGCAACGGTGTTAACTATGGCAGCGATACGTGCAAGACTCAAGGGTTCTCACATGAAGGTTCTGCTGGTGGTTGTACACATCTGGTGAGCAGCCAAGGACGTCCACAAAGAACTGAATTTCTTCTGTTCCTCTGGAATAGTGTGGTCCCAACAGAGCAGACACCATGTTCTGGAAAGTGATGAGATTGGTTTTGACAACATTGGCTCCAAGACTTTATCACGTTCATTTCACCCTCCGTTGCTTCGATTCAACGTGCAATTACAACTTTAATAAATGACGACTTTTGCCACTGAGCATGACTATTTTAAATGCCACACCATGTTAATCTCTGAAATAAATGCCACGGTCAAAGTTTATTTACCTGACCGCCAATTCGTCTAAAATAGTGCTTATAAGCTCTTTGAGGAACAAAACAGCCTGTTGCTTGCATTATTCAAACGTGCTGCATTGTGTCATTTGTCAAAGATCTATGAAGCCTCGTGAATTCTCCATACCATTGACGTATTAAATCACTTCTGTAGTGCATACGGAACGTGCCCTATAATTAATGCTTTGTACAGCTCAGAACGGTTATTTGAGTTATATGCTGCTAAAAGGATAAAAAAAATACTTATCATCAAACTAGATCTATCCACTCCTGAATGAAGACATCCTCACCCCATCCCTCAATCCATCTTGCTCCTGCGCTTGAGCTGACCTCATACATTCATTTCCGCAATGGTCACCGTCTGTTGTGTGTTTCCCACCTTCAACTGTCATTCCATCACCAGTCATTCACTGGGCATCATCCCGTCTAGAGGAATCTCTCCGCTTACTTTCCTTCAAAGTCAAAATGACTTTTCTAACTTGGATTCCGTCTCTGATGCAACTGTTCCTCTTTCTGCCTCTCAGTAGCATGCATCTCTCCATGCTTCCTATTCACCTTATTTGCTAATGTTTCTGATCCAAAGGCCAAAGCAGACAATATGCAACGATTGAAAACTCTCTTCTTTAAGCACAATGAAATGTTTCTTTTCATAATACGATGAAGCTTTACAAAAAACACCACACCTTGCTTGTATTCACCTATATTTTGTAATCGTGATGCATCTTCTAGTTATGTCCCTCCAAACAGATATCTTAGGTGGTCTAGCAAAACTTGTTGTACACGGTTTTGCTTTAATGATATACATTTAAAGCCCAATGGGTGTACAAGCACACGTAACAAAAACTTTAAATATTCGTCAATAACACTGTCTGGCGCTTTGAAAAAAGACCACTGCTGAAATGCCGCCTGTAATAGAAATGTGCGTTCATTTTAAGGCCACAGTGTTATTGACAAACGTATTGAATTTAAACGACCGACACATATGAAAGGGACACGCATTCTCACCTGAAGCCACTCGTTGGCCTTGCGCTCAAGGGCAGTGCCTGGCTGGGCTGTGTAAAAGTTTCCAAGGCAACGCCACAGCCCTCTGATGCTTTCTCCTGACAAACAGATGGTACGCATCTTTACTGCTGCATAAACCCCTCCTCGGAGGTCACCGTTGACTCCAAAAACATGCCATAGCGTAAAATGGACACTCTTCTCTTTTATCTGCCCATAACCTTCAAAGGGAGAAGAGTAGCTGGTGCTGCTGCGTATATTTCTCCCTTCAAGCAACTGTGTTAGCCATGACCCCAAAATGCATATATATTACATGGCCTCATGGAAGAAGGAGTGCGCGCCGCTCGTTGCAGAGGTTCGAATCCGGCAGGCTGCACTGATTAATACTGCGGTGTAATATTAACTGTAAATATATGTGGCCGTCTGCTTGACGGCAGATGGTAATAAATGGCGTGACGTCATTAGTAAGAGTCGGCCACTGTGATGCCGGCGTTGCGGTCCAAATTTGCCAAGTGTAAAAAATTACCCGCGAGTTTCTCAGTTGGAATCTGAAAAGCAATCGTCGGCTCCTACTGCGAAAGCACGAAAATTTCGCCCAAAGTGCACCGCAAAACGCTGAACACATGTTAAGATCAGAAAGGGCAAAACACCACAGGATACAAAAAGATTAAGGGTATGGTAGTAAACAACACCATACATACAGGCCATGTACTCTCGCAACAAATGAACGCTGCCACTTGGAAATGGGTTGAGCCCATTCAATTGTTCAGATGTGCATTTATACAGCACGATATACTTCTGCAAAACATTCCATCGTCTCTTTTAAAACTCTGTAACTTATTTGTATGAACACTCCATTTGGTTATATGCAAATGTGATTTACATTTTTTGCATCCCGACTGACCTTTTGGTGACAGTGAATACAATAGTGAACAGTTATAACTGGAACATTGTGTATAAGGAACACATTTATTTTAAGTCAATGGCATTATGCCTCTAACAATTTGACTTGAGATGTTAGCCGACACGTGTTTTTGTTGTCATGATTTATAGGATTAATCAGAATAAATGTACGCTGTGTGCTACGAGTACACCTTTGTGGGGAATTCAACGGTGACTGTTCTATAAATAGAGTTACTTTCCCTGTCATAAGAATGTAGAATTTCCACCCCTGGCTCAGGGCTGTAATCAGGACATGAGCACTGCCTCAATGATCATTTGAGCAGGAAATTACTTTTGTGAGTTTGGCTTAGACCATGAAGATTTTCACTCAAATGTTATCCCTCCGTAATTAATATGATTGAATCTGATAATTTACCGTGGCCAAAAACAACACAAATAAGGTGACAGAACGCTAGTTTTTTTAGAACACTGTAATTGCCGAGTGTGGGTGATTGTGTGTGAGCCAGAGTCCTCAAGGTGCACTTGGCCTGGCACAAGCGTCGTGGTGACGTCACCGCCACTTAGTGGCGAATGGCGGTTGTTGTTGTTGCCACAGTCCTCACCGTTGGACACAACAGCGGCGTTACAGCACAGGCGGCCCAGCAGCTGACCAATCAGAGGGAAGCGTCGAATAGCGCCTGTCACACCCTTCAAAAGATAATAAAATGAGCAAAATCAAAACATAACAAGGTTGAAAAATAATGCTGCAAGGCTCTCCAACGTGCGTTAGTCCTCGGAAGTATTTCATTAGCGAATATAACGTCACCTTCCGAGCCTAATGAGATGACATCACATGTTATGATGCCACCTCGCGATGTCCTACATAACGACTGGCAATGCAAATTTGTGTTTGTTGGGGGCAACCACTTGAACAATCAGGTTTTGTGAACCATTCATGCTTTTGGCCCTCAAGACCAGGCGGTGGGATAATACAACGGCAGTCCCTTGAGGTCACTTGTCTACTGTGCAGCAGCTGCCAAGTCTGGCAAAGCGTAGAGCGTAGCAAAAGGGTCGGCGATGATCCTTTGGTCACGATGTCATCTTAACCTTGATCTTTGACCTCAAGTTTAAAAGCGTGAAGAGTCCACCACGTGAGGTTAATTTAGCGGTAGATTGTGACACGCGTGGTGGAACACTGGTGGCGCTATCCTCCTCCTGCACTTCCGATTAGAACGGTTGGCTACGGACGTTGTGAAAGAAGTTCAACATAAACTAAACCTAGATTTATTTTACCAGGTAAGGCCCACTGAGCAATATAGCTCTTTTATAGAAGCGACCTGGCCATTACAAACGATAGCTCAACGAAGTGGCATATCACGTGGAAATGTATAGCAGCCAAAAACTCAAAATATACAGCAGGGGTCAGAATCGGGTTAGAACCCACGACCTCCTGTATACCAGGCAAGGTAGTTAACATCGTTCCACACACATACATATGTAGTATTGTACAGACAGACTCTTCAACGTCTTTTAGTAGCACACACTTTATTTGTGAATACAGTCCCTATGCACTGAGGGGTATACGGTCCCCTCACCCGTTACACTCCGAACGTACAAGCCTACAGGCTACTCATACCCCGCTCCTTCAGTGTCCTCTGACTGGACCTAGGGAGATGTCTCCCTGACCACTGGTTACTCTGAACCCTAGCCCTTATAAGGGCTGGAGGGCTTGGTCCAGGGTCCTATGCTTCTTCCGCCGTCTTGGGTCTTCGTGTCGTCGAACTCCCCGAGAGCTCTGAGCGCTCTGGCTTTATACTTGTTCGTGGCCGGGTTGTCCAATCCCCGGCCACCTTGTGGAACCCTGTGATTGGTCGTTCCCAATCTGCTTTTCGATCCCAATTCACCCTATCTGACCCTGACCGTTAGGTCGCGCGGGAAAACCTTGCTTACGGTCAGCTCTCACAACTTGTGAGACCCTGACCGTTAGTTTGAGCGGGAAAACCTTGTCAACGATTAGCTCTCCCAGTTTGTGAATATCGAGTGGGTAACTCTACTACACATACATACCCCGTGGCTGGTGATGTCGCCAAGTTTCGCGAGGAATTCCTGCAGCGCTGGCAGACGGGAGCATATGTCGGCAAGAAGTGCATCCGTTACATGTCCAGCTGTTTCCTGAGTACACAAATGCTCCCACTCTTTCGCCTTCTGCAGCCAGAATTCCAACTCGTCATTAACACCTCGCTCGGCCATGGCGTTTGGCGGTGCACCCGTTGTGAACTTTCAAAACTGGGAGAGAGAAAAAAAAAGAGAGAAAATGTATATTATTAATGCGCCAACAGAAAAACGCGGGTTCAAATGTCAATGCGTAATGATCTTGCCTCTCGCTCATACACACTCCCGCTTATATCCCCCTGCTCATTCCGAGTCCTCACGTGCTTCCACTTAAGCTCCCGTCAGGTTGGCGCCTGTTGCCCCATTAGTCCCTTATCATCACCCCCCATCTCCGGTCACAGCGTACCCACCTGTTCGACCTCGATTGCACCCGCTTATCCCCTTAATTACTGTCGGTTTGTAGGTGCAAACCTGATGTTGCAACGCGCACACCTGTTTGCCCTCAGTTGCATCCGCTTAACTGTGCGCACCGCGTATTTCTCTCCTCTACACTACCACTAGAGTATAAGGTACGCCTATATTACTGCACCCCATGTCCTATGAACTGATGTATGAAAGCTAGGAGGCCAAAATAAGGAGATATGTATGTGGCTGAGATTAAGCACCAGTTATAACTAGGGATAGAACTGACTCAGAACTGAACTCAGAATTCTGTTAATTGCGCTTCGGTTCAATAGTGTTGATGGAAGTATAGCTCATGATGTAACTGGCAGATCCCCGTATTTTTTTTACAAAAACACATGTTCTATTCCAGTATGAAAAAAAATAAGAATAGCTTTTACCCTTTCTGGCAATAAAACAGGTGTTCAGATGGTCCGTGCAAAGGGTTTCTATTTAGTGATTGAACATTTTAACACCGATCTTGATTTGAAACTTTCGTGACTGCAGGAATCCATATTCTTTGGTTCTTTCCGTAAAGTCATGTAGGTATAAAATAAAAATAAATCACGAAGTTTCGGGCGCAACACAAGCGTCCGTCATCAGTTACCAAAGAGTATCTTATTATATTAATAAAAAGTATGCGGCCCTTGCACCCCCACCTTCTCCGACCATTATATAAACGGAGTGGTAGCTCCTACAATCTCTCATTTACTTGATACAGCCGTCGTGGCTGTGACGGTACCACCTGAAGACGGAGCTTGTGTTGCCTCCGAAACGTCGTGATTTTAATTTTTTTATTTTACTTTTTAATGTTTTTACCTACGTGACTTTACCGAAAAACCCTAAGAATATCTTAACACCTGTTTAAATTTCGATTCAGAGCTTGTTTAATTGCCAGAAAGGGGTAAAAACTTTAAACTTTTCATATTTTAAGGCTGGCGAAAAAAGGTCCCATGTTGTAGCTGCTCACCCCTAGCTGATTGCCTTTGCTCTGTTCGCCTTTTGGCGTTCTCCGGTGTAACGCTGCTTGAGACTGGGCCCTGAAGAAGGCTGTCTCTGGCGTAGGCGACAATCAGTAAAAAAAAACAATGCATATATTAATTATTTATCAGAGCATGTTTATTGACATGTTCAACACAAGTACCGTGTGCGATTAATGCAGACAGGATTCCTTGCAAAATATTTATATTTGGTTTGACCATGTTTAACACCTGTTTTATTGCCAGAAAGTGTAAAACCTATTTTTTTTTCAAACTTTGACACTGGTGAGTGTAAGTCAATGGGTTTCTGTGAGTCTATGGGTCTCTATGTAAGTCAATGGGTTTCTGTGAGTCTATGGGTCTCTATGTAAGTCAATGGGTTTTTGTGAGTCTATGGGTCTCTATGTAAGTCAATGGGTTTCTGTGAGTCTATGGGTCTCTATGTAAGTCAATGGGTTTCTGTGAGTCTATGGGTCTCTATGTAAGTCAATGGGTTTCTGTGAGTTTATGGGTCTCTATGTAAGTCAATGGGTTTCTGTGAGTCTATGGGTCTCTATGTAAGTCAATGGGTTTCTGTGAGTCTATGGGTCTCTATGTAAGTCAATGGGTTTCTGTGAGTATATGGGTCTTTATGCAAGTCAATGGGTTTCTGTGAGTCTATGGGTCTCTATGTAAGTCAATGGGTTTCTGTGAGTCTATGGGTCTCTATGTAAGTCAATGGGTTTCTGTGAGTCTATGGGTCTCTATGTAAGTCAATGGGTTTCTGTGAGTCTATGGGTCTCTATGTAAGTCAATGGGTTTCTGTGAGTCTATGGGTCTCTATGTAAGTCAATGGGTTTCTGTGAGTCTATGGGTCTCTATGTAAGTCAATGGGTTTCTGTGAGTTTATGGGTCTCTATGTAAGTCAATGGGTTTCTGTGAGTCTATGGGTCTCTATGTAAGTCAATGGGTTTCTGTGAGTTTATGGGTCTCTATGTAAGTCAATGGGTTTCTGTGAGTCTATGGGTCTCTATGTAAGTCAATGGGTTTCTGTGAGTTTATGGGTCTCTATGTAAGTCAATGGGTTTCTGTGAGTCTATGGGTCTCTATGTAAGTCAATGGGTTTCTGTGAGTCTATGGGTCTCTATGTAAGTCAATGGGTTTCTGTGAGTCTACGGGTCTCTTATGTAAGTCAATGGGTTTCTGTGAGTCTATGGGTCTCTATGTAAGTCAATGGGTTTCTGTGAGTCTATGGGTCTCTATGTAAGTCAATGGGTTTGTGAGTCTATGGGTCTCTATGTAAGTCAATGGGTTTCTGTGAGTCTATGGGTCTCTATGTAAGTCAATGGGTTTCTGTGAGTCTATGGGTCCCTATTTAAGTCTATGGGTTTCTGTGAGTCTATGGGTCTCTATGTAAGTCAATGGGTTTCTGTGAGTCTATGGGTCTCTATGTAAGTCAATGGGTTTCTGTGAGTCTATGGGTCTCTATGTAAGTCAATGGGTTTCTGTGAGTCTACGGGTCTCTTATGTAAGTCAATGGGTTTCTGTGAGTCTATGGGTCTCTATGTAAGTCAATGGGTTTCTGTGAGTCTATGGGTCTCTATGTAAGTCAATGGGTTTGTGAGTCTATGGGTCTCTATGTAAGTCAATGGGTTTCTGTGAGTCTATGGGTCTCTATGTAAGTCAATGGGTTTCTGTGAGTCTATGGGTCCCTATTTAAGTCTATGGGTTTCTGTGAGTCTATGAGTCCTTCCTTATGAGTCTGGATGAGTGAGTCTATGTCTCTCTGTGTAAGCCTATGGGTCCATATTCTCACTTACTAAGATAATATTTAGCAATGTTTACATAAAAAATCACCCACAATGTGCGTGGATCTCGAAAGCGAAGCAGTGAGGAGTCTGTAGGGCTGGGCGACCGACGCTCATAACAGGTGTTATAGGCACTGGGCAGCAGAGGGCAGTACAGCTCTCTATTCTACCCTCCCACGAACCCCGAGACTGACGAAAGTGGTGAAGTATGGCAATAATATTCTTAGGTGTTTTCGGTAAAGTCACGTAGGTAAAACACCTAAGAATATGATTCCTTGCAGTCACGAAAGCTTCAAGTCTAGAATTATGGCAATAATAACCCGCACGGCACGCACGGAAACACTGACGCACGCACATTGCGCCGTGAATATGAAAGCGATTCGGCTTCTAATTCACACAAAACGCGTCCCATTCCTCTCAGCATAAGACGCGGTGATTGTTTTGGTAACTTAATAGTGTACGGTTGAACTTCTTTCGCACCGTACGTAGCCAACCGCGCAAAACGGGAGGTGCGGGGGGCGGACAACAAACCAAAGTTTTGTGGCATCAAGACGAGCGTTATCGAAGCGCCCGCTGGCATGTTCAGTCTGTGAGGGGGTTTTATTCCACTTTCTTTAAACACTTCATACAACCCAAGCCGCGTCAGCCACTGCGCGGCACTGTACTTACAGTCGAATTTTGCCGCCAAATTATTCTCTCTCCTCGCGCCGACACCCCGCGCCCGACGTCGCGTGACGTCATTCCTCCTCCGCCGCGTGACGTCATTCCTCCTCCGCCGCATGACGTCATTCTCCCACTTGTCTCGCGTGACGTTCTCACCGCCACGACGACGACTGAGAGCGAGCATCGCGCGTGACGTCACGGCGGCTTCCTTTCCTCACGCGGCAGGGTTTGTGACGTCGACTGCGCCACCCAGTTATGACGTCATCGGGAATCGGCTTAACGTGTTCACATTCGGGCTGAACGATTAATCGATTTCAAATGGAAATCGCAATTTGAAACAACGCGATTAGTAAATCGTAAAGGCAGCGATTTTTTTGCGATTTGAAAAGTCCTATTACTTTCCTATAGGAATTGTTTCATTATTTTATTTATTATAACTTTAATTATTTAACTTAACAATTATTCAACGTTTGATTGATCTATTTCAATTAATGATTTAATAAATGTTGGAAGCAATTCATATCTTTAAAGTTCTCATGCTAGCATTAGAATATATAGAGCAGTTCATATTTTGATGGTATCACGTGGTAAAGCTCCATCACGTGTTTAACACAAGCGTTCGTGTAGCGATCAAAACGTCGTGGGTTTTTGTTATTTTCTTTGAACCTATCTACGTGACTTTAACGATAGACCCAAAGAGTATGAATTCCTGCAGTCACGAAAGCTTTAAGTCAAGAATTATAGAGCTCACTTAAGTTAAGCCAAACGAAAAGAATCATTGCCTTTTGCTAAACCACAGCCTGCCGAGGCAGTCTGGGACAAAAATTAAAAAACCTCCACAACATTCGCCAATTGAGTGGGGGAGGGGGGTTATAGGCGACGTTTCGGGCAATGACCCTGCTAATTCTAGATTTGAAGCTTTCGTGACTGCAAGGATTCACACTCTTAGGTTTTTTCGGTAAAGTCACGTGGGTAAAAATAAGTAATAAATAATAAAATAATAGAAATACAATTATAAAGCACGACGTTTCGGAGGCAACACACGTCTCCGTCATCAGGTGGGACCGTCACAGCCACATTGACTGCGAAGTTTGTTGGCAGGGAGGCGGGAGTGGCGCTCTCACCGCTCGCCTCCCCCCCCTTGGCAGCAGCGCGACCTCTGGTGGCGGAATTCCGTCATCGCACCTCGATCGGCCCCGCGGGGACCACGAGGACGACGACGAGGACGAGGAGGTGGGCTGGGGACCCCTGACGAGGAGAGAGCCTCGCCATTCTGGCAAATCGCCCGATGAAGCTGGATGCAATGACCAGCGAAACGTCGTTCTCACATTTCAAATGATGCTGATTCGCTCTCCAACACACCGGTGGGCTAAAGAAGTGAATCCTTTGTAAACGTGACGCATTGTTTTAGTGTTTGGCCGTGTCGGGTGGTGGAGGAGGGTTACGACACATTTATAAATAACGCGATCTAAACCCAAAAACGTTGATTATGAATGTGCTCATCTCGCTTACAGGACCTCCCATCGAAGTCAACGGACCCCTTGCCCCCTCACCTGGCCGCACAGGTGAGAGAGAGAGACAGAGGGAGCCACGGACTCTCACGCGGAAAAACAAAATGTTGACACTCGACGCCTTCCTTGGGTAAAGAGGCGTGATGATAACAGAGACAAAGATCCCCCGTGTAGCCTTAACAGACTGTGGGGGCAAGTGCTGTTAGCGAGCAGCACCTATGAAGGCCGGAACGGTACACGAGGGGGTTGGGTGACCATCACCACGTCCGGCCGCCTTTGTCTCCACAGTGGCGATGTTCACACACTGCACCCGGGACTCATTTGAGGCTGAGTCGACCTAGGGGAGGCCCATGACCGGTTCAGATAATCGTCACTGGTGTTGGCCGTGAGTGGGAATCGAACCCGGGTGGACAGGTTCATAGCGCAGGACGCTAACCGCTACACCATCGCTCCGATAATAACAAAACACAGATACACAAACACACAAACACACACTCACACATACACACAAACACACACACACGCTCACACACGCACGCAAGCCAAGCCAAGCCAAGTCCGCTGACCTATGACAGCTCTTTTCCAGACGTGAACCTGGATATCACAACTGAGAGCTCAACAGAGTGGCTTACATCGTCGTGTGGAACTGTCCAGCAGCCAAACACTCGCAGCGCAATGTCTCTAAATGCAAAACAACGGAGAACCCGGTGAAGAAGTCACGTGACCGCGGGGAGAGAGACACGCAAACTCCAAATATAGGAAAAAGGCGTCGGTTGTGGGGATAGAACCCACGCCCTCCTGTATACCAGGCGGGGTAGTTAACATCTCCCAGCCACCGTGATGAGATGATAGCACAATAGTCTGAGTCCATAATTGGCAATAAGTAAGGGCAAAGCGGTTATAAGCGACTCACAGAATTGTGCGCAGTTGCGTGTCCAGCCCACGACTTCCCTGGAGGCGTCAGCAGCTGCAGCGAGCGCGATGCCGATCACACGACGCGGCTCCAATTCGACCCTCGATCGATGGCCGCGTCATCGCCGCACACGCGTCGAATGAAAATCAAGGGACAAGTCGTCACTTACTAACAAATCCTCCATCATTTCTCATTGCTGGAGGGGTTGCCCCCTCCCCCACTACCTAAAAATACCGACGAGCAGGCGTCGGTTGTCGGGATCGAACCCACGACCCTCTTGGGCACCGAGGGTGAGGTGGCTGACAATCTCCCCACCGCGGCGCCCCTCACGACATCTCTCTACCCGCAGCTGTCTGCAGGAGGTCTCTCACCAGCCACCTGCACCGCGTGCGTGTATGCGTGGGTCAAGTTTCGGGGCTATTTTGTTTACCCAGGCGGGAATTCAGGTGAGCAGTACGACGAGTCTCACTTTGCGAGAGTGGGCTGGGCACATTCGCCTGTCGGCAGGGGAGAGGAATTGCTTTGTGTAATCCGAATTGAGGAGTTTGCCGGCAAGTTTTCCAATTTGGCGAACTCTTGCCAGTGAAGGAAAGGAATGTTTAACTTGTGCAGGGAACACACCTGTCAACCCCTTATCACACCTGTCAACCCCTTACAGACCAATTCAGACCGTATTGATCACCCCGTGCCCCTTATCGATCTCAACGTTCATCCTACAAAGTCCCATCACAAGTGAGAAACACAAATAGACAACACATTTTTTTTGCCCGTATTGAATCGGTTGTACGCCCCATGGACATGAAAACTAAATTTCCCCGTACAAGAATACGGGTGAGCCGTATGGGCTGACAGGCATTCGTGAAGCAGACGACGCATGTTTACAAGTCGTGATGATTGCGCCGGCAGTAATAACCCGGGCGGCCGCTGGATTCGAACCGCTACCGCTGGGCCACGTCGCCACCAGCGGCGTGTGGGACTTCCACATCGACCTGACACGTGGTGGAGAAAGCATAGCCACGGACGAGTATAGAGAGGGAAGCTGCGCGCTTGCTATTCCGTTGAGGGCCAGAAAGAGGGTCTTCATCCAGCAGTGCATAGACCGTGATCACGATACAAACAAAACAACTTTCTCCGGTTGTGAATTGAAATCCTTACTCTTTGGTTCTTTCGGTAAAGTCACGTAGGTGAAAATAAAAAATAAAAATAAAGACTAAAAATAGAAATTTAGTTATTTCTATTTATTTTTATTTTTTCACCTACGTGACTTTACCGAAAAAACCAAAGAGTATGGATCCTTGCAGTCACGAAAACTTTAAATCTAGAATTGAAATCCTGGTTGGAGGGGGTGGCCCATTCACTCGGCCACTCATCCCCTCCAAAGTTGATGAAACATAATTTGTGTTACCACTTTGTGGGTAAGTCAACAGTCGTTGTCCGACAATATTTAACATTTGTAAGACGCGTTTCGAACCGTAGATCCCCCAATTCGCGCCGTGTATGGAAAACAAGATATAAAGAAAACCTGCAGGGTGACCATCCAGAACTAGGGGATTAACAGGCGAGTATAAAGAGGTGCGTTTTCAAGACAGACCTAAATATATCTCTATAATCAACGGAGAGCCTCTTCGCTCCGATAGGAATGTGCAATGTCCACCACCTCTGGCCCTGTAGGACTGCAAACAGCAGACAGAGCATCGGCAGTGAGTGCCCGAAAGCTCGTTCGGACCCGAAATCACTGACCTCACTTTGACTCGAACCGGACTTGGAATAACGATCGCATCGCCGGCAATCAGTCAATGCAGTAATTTTACAGGCAGGAGGAATTGACTGCAAGCCACCCGTGGTCTTGAACGTGAGGCTGACAGGGCCATGCCTGGGTGCTCGCAGCTGCGCTGACGTAAACCGATTTGTCATTGCTCAGTTATTTGTTTTCATGAGGCTACGAGAGGGGGGGGGGGGGTGCTCGATTGTAGACGAAGAAGGCTGTGGAGGCAGTTGAAAGGAGCCACGATTCCATTCCTGGTTTGCACTAAGTAGCTGTCTGTCAGTGATGCAGCCTCACTGATGAACGGACTAGATTCCTGCAGTCCGGAAGGGCGGTGGCAGTGGTTAACATCTTTGCCTCACGGCAAGAAGGGCCTGGGTTCCGATTCCCAGTCAACACGGGTTGCTCGTATTTTGTGAAGTCATTGTGCGTGCTATGAAGAAGAGTCGTGGCCCGAAACGAGCCCAATTACGTCTCTCATTCAATCAAGCCACTCACTCAGAAGCTCACTCATAGACTCACTCAGAGACTCACTCAGAGACTCACTCAGCCATTCACTCAGAGACTCACTCAGACTCACTCAAAGACTCACTCAGAGACTCACGCAGAGACTCACTCAGAAGCTCACTCATAGACTCACTCAGAGACTCACTCAGACATTCACTCAGAGACTCACTCAGACTCACTCAAAGACTCACTCAGAGACTCACGCAGAGACTCACTCAAAGACTCACTCAGAGACTCACGCAGAGACTCATTCAGAGACTCACTCAGACTCACTCAGAGAATCACTCAGAGACTCACTCAGAGGCTCACTCAGAGACTCACTCAGACACTCACTCAGAGACTCACTCAAAGACTCACTCAGAGACTCACGCAGAGACTCACTCAAAGACTCACTCAGAGACTCACGCAGAGACTCACTCAGACTCACTCAGAGACTCACTCAGAGGCTCACTCAGAGACTCACTCAGACACTCACTCAGAGACTCACTCAGAGACTCACTCAGACATTCACTCAGAGACTCACTCAGACTCACTCAAAGACTCACTCAGACTCACGCAGAGACTCACTCAGAAGCTCACTCATAGACTCACTCAGAGACTCACTCAGAGACTCACTCAGACATTCACTCAGAGACTCACTCAGACTCACTCAAAGACTCACTCAGAGACTCACGCAGAGACTCACTCAAAGACTCACTCAGAGACTCACGCAGAGACTCATTCAGAGACTCACTCAGACTCACTCAGAGAATCACTCAGAGACTCACTCAGAGGCTCACTCAGAGGCTCACTCAGACACTCACTCAGAGACTCACTCAAAGACTCACTCAAAGACTCACTCAGAGACTCACGCAGAGACTCACTCAAAGACTCACTCAGAGACTCACTTAGAGACTCACGCAGAGACTCACTCAGAGACTCACTCAGACATTCACTCAGAGACTCACTCAAAGACTCACTCAGAGACTCACGCAGAGACTCACTCAAAGACTCACTCAGAGACTCACGCAGAGACTCACTCAGAGACTCACTCAGACTCACTCAGAGAATCACTCAGAGACTCACTCAGAGGCTCACTCAGAGACTCACTCAGAGACTCACTCAGAGACTCACTCAGACGCTAACTCAGAGACTCACTCACTCAGAGACTCACTCAGAGACTCACTCAGAGACTCACGCAGAGACTCATTCAGAGACTCACTCAGACTCACTCAGAGAATCACTCAGAGACTCACTCAGAGGCTCACTCAGAGGCTCACTCAGACACTCACTCAGAGACTCACTCAAAGACTCACTCAGAGACTCACGCAGAGACTCACTCAAAGACTCACTCAGAGACTCACTCAGAGACTCACGCAGAGACTCACTCAGAGACTCACTCAGACATTCACTCAGAGACTCACTCAAAGACTCACTCAGAGACTCACGCAGAGACTCACTCAAAGACTCACTCAGAGACTCACGCAGAGACTCACTCAGAGACTCACTCAGACTCACTCAGAGAATCACTCAGAGACTCACTCAGAGGCTCACTCAGAGACTCACTCAGAGACTCACTCAGAGACTCACTCAGACGCTAACTCAGAGACTCACTCACTCAGAGACTCACTCAGAGACTCACTCAGAGACTCACGCAGAGACTCATTCAGAGACTCACTCAGACTCACTCAGAGAATCACTCAGAGACTCACTCAGAGGCTCACTCAGAGGCTCACTCAGACACTCACTCAGAGACTCACTCAAAGACTCACTCAGAGACTCACGCAGAGACTCACTCAAAGACTCACTCAGAGACTCACTCAGAGACTCACGCAGAGACTCACTCAGAGACTCACTCAGACATTCACTCAGAGACTCACTCAAAGACTCACTCAGAGACTCACGCAGAGACTCACTCAAAGACTCACTCAGAGACTCACGCAGAGACTCACTCAGAGACTCACTCAGACTCACTCAGAGAATCACTCAGAGACTCACTCAGAGGCTCACTCAGAGACTCACTCAGAGACTCACTCAGAGACTCACTCAGACGCTAACTCAGAGACTCACTCACTCAGAGACTCACTCAGAGACTCACTCAGAGACTCACTCACACACTCTCACCGCCCGTTCAGGAAAGCCTCACCGAGACTCAACTCTTGTCCAGGAGGGTCCTGCCACGCGTTCACAGCAGGGGGCGATGTTGCGACGTGCAATTGGGAACATTTGCTACGTTGCGATGTTGATTCGGCCGAATACCGGCCACATTGCGTGTTGTTATCTTTCGATGTCGGAGGAAACCCATGCAGAAGAGAATATCGCAACGCCACACAGACTCTCTCATGCAGATACCCGCAGCACGTATGCTGAACTTCTTTCGCACCGTACGTAGCCAACCGTGCTAATCGGAGGTGCAGCGGGGAGGAGAGCAAACTGAAGACAACAAAAACGAACGGCTCGAAATAAATTAGCGGAGAGGGAGACATTTAAACCCCGCCGACGAAAGACGCCCGAGACAGACTTCGAACCAACCTTTCTTGATGTGTGAGCAGCGCCACTCTGACCCGCGAGGGCCTCCTCCCCGCGTCACCTGCTTAATAATCAGCGTGTAACGTGTTTTTGTAGAAAACAAATACTGTTTATTATACACTATTATATGCACCATCGTCAGCCCAGGACACAATCGATACAAGAGTACTGTGTAAAGATATAGATTTCATTTAAAATCACTAAATATAGGTAATGTGTGAGTGGGGAGGGAGAAAAGCACCAAGATATTCCATCCTCAAAACGAATCCTGTGACCAATGTGAAAAAGCATGAAACATAAATAAATAACGTTAATAATATTCTGAAAGGAACCAGAAAAAAAATTGCTCTGTACAAAAACAATAGGAGAGAGAGAAAAACTTCGTAAAACAATAGTTTACATTGTATCTTTACTTGCAAATTAATAATTTACACAGCCATTCCGTTCTTTGGTAGACTACAGTACAATAAATATTTGGCAAAAAACTAAAACACACCACATATTCGTATCTGTACCATATTTATTTTGATTATAAAAAAAAAGAGTCTAACTTTATCGTCCAATTTTATTCGTATTAAAATTCACATTGGTCACTGCGCACGGAAGCCGCGAGGGTGATCCTCCATGGCCACGGTTGACCTCAAACTGGCGGCCCCACGGTTCGCTGCGGGGCCACGGTTCAGGAGTAGTGAAATCTCCTCGCTCTATGGCCCCATCGCCCCACGCACGCACGCGCACGTGTGTGTGTGCGCGTGTGTGTTTCTCGCTCAGACACGTTTCCGGCACGCCGGCACGATGTTTACTGCAGTCAAAACGTCCCCGACCGGTCACAAAAATACCACCACTTGGCCGCCTCGAGCGACAAGTTTCTCGTCTGCGCGGTCCCCACTTTGGCGTCAACGTCGCGTTGTCGTGGCGCCGTTTCCGGCGTACGCGAGGCGCGAAATTGGGGGAAATGAACGGATTCGCGAGCTTAGGGGTCCCACATTCATCGACATTAGTGGGCGCGCACCACACACTGGGCCCCATGCGCGCTCACTCCTCCCACGCAAGCGGGAGGCAGCGGGGGGATAACTTTGCTGCCTGCCCATCAGCACCATCAGCACCATCGACACCATCAGCACCATCAGCACCATCATCACCATCATCACCATCAGCACCATCAGCACCATCGAACGGTGGCGGGCGCTAAGTCATCCACCCACCAGCTCACGAACGGCGCCATCATGGGCTCCCGTTATACATTTTTTATACTGTTTGTTTTTACCGCAGGAGAGCCTCACCGAGTCTCAAGACTGCTTTTCAGGAGGGTCCTGCCAAGTGTAAAATCCTCGTCAGTCCAGTCATCAATGCCCCCTGCTGCGATGTGCCTCTGGGTGCCCTGTGTATGGAGTGGACTGGTGCCTGCACGCAGAGTGGGGAACGCGCTGTACCACTTGCGATGATGGGTCTTCCTCATTGTCACATTTATTGTTGTTGCCTTTAGGCCAAGTGCCAATGGTGGTCTAGGCTGAGAGCTTCCGTACGTGCATTGCTGAACAACCTGCATGCGTGCGTGTTGCTAAAGCCAGTTTGTTTTCTTTCCGGCCTGCACGAATGTTTCTGTTCTGACGGCTGTTTCTCATCTTTTGCAGATTAAAGACGTGAACCCGCCACCGCCCCACGCTGCAGCTGCTGCCCGGCTCCAGGCCTGACCGCTCGCCCGCTCGCCCAACCACCACCGACGGGGCCGTGCCCAACGGACGCGAACGATGCAGCCCTCCCGCTACGAGCGCGTGCGGGCCGCGCGGCGTGAACAGGGAGGCCCAGGATTGCCACGCCTGTTCGTCAGCGACACAAACAGAGGCGAGTCCTGGGGGCCCCTCCGTTGTGTGGCGGCACGGCGCGCGATAGCGGCCACGTGGAGACGCGAGCCCCACTCGCCGGTCACGATGGCTCCGTGCGGACGCCTTCCCAATGCTACTCGTATTCACGAGGACCCTTTCCTACATGGGCATATCCGAGCCATGTCACACGTGCGCTGGGACGTGGAATCGTCGCGTCGGCTACGCACGTACCCACTCGCTCGTTGCGTGTGACGTCAAAACGGCGGAAAACCTCGCGCTCAGCGTCGTTGGCGTCGCTTACTCCACGACGTCATGAAAAGCGTGTGACGACAGTGGCACGGCTCGGCTCGTGCAGTGGAAAAAGGTTCGACTCCTGCTGCAGCCCACGAGGCCACATTGACCCCACAGCCGGGTTTCACATCGCGGCAGCTAAGTGCAGCGCTTCAAGTCGGTTCCATCATCGTCATCGTCAGCCACGATCCATCCATCTATTGACAGATCATCAGTTGGGGGTGGATGGGAGGGGCGGGAGGCTGTTGGGGAGACCGGGGAAGCGTGGGGATCCGTGCGTGCGTACATTAACACTGTGCCCGTGTGCAAGTCGCTCCCCAGGTGGAGCGGTAATAATAAAAAGCGCTGGTACACAAACGCCTCTCTCAAAGTCAACGGCGGAATTAGCATGTGTAACAGAAATTAGTTAGTGTAAAAAAAAGAAACCCGCTACCGCTGAAAAAGGGTAGGGCGTTTAACCGACGTAACGTATTGCTTCTCCTGGAAGTGTTTTAGAAACGCTGAGCGAGCGCGTGGGCTCGGTAATGCTGTCGTTGTTGGTCAGTGCATGAGATTATTAAGGAAAGGTAATCATGGCGGTAATAACAATTATAACAATTGTAACAAAATAATGAGAAAGCGGCCGTATTGCTTCTTACGAAGTGTAAAAATGCGCCCCGGCGTTTCGCGAGGAACGGCGCCGCGTCTCCCTCTCGGGAGCAAAGAAAAACAAAACGACTGAAACACTTGAGGTCTGTAGAGAATCTCTCGGGGGCCGAACGCCGCCATTTCTTGGCCCAAGTCCCCGCCGCCCGGCGGCGCGACAGCCGGAGAACCGCGAGGCGAGCGCTCGGAAAAAGCCAAAAGGAGTAAAAAAAAAAATAACAATAAAAAAAATTTGGCGGAAGACATTCCAAGCGTGCCGATCGTCTTCGGTAAAGCCAGACGGCAAAATTGCAAAGAGGCTCAAATCGATGCTCGTTATCCCATCAGCTGCCATCGCGTTTTCCAAACTCCCAGCAGCACGGTTCGCGAAGAAGACGCGGCGACGGCGTCGCTCGTGCGGAGCCCCCCGGCGTGGAACTCCCCCCAGCGTGGAGCCCCCCCAGCATTGAGCCCCCCCAGCGTGGAGCCCCCCCAGCGTGGAGCACCCCGCACCCGGGATCCACGTCGCGCGAGGGCGCGCCGAGCCTACCGTGCGGTCAATGTGAAGCCTCGGGTTGGCGTGTTTTGTTTGCGTTAAGTAAAATTTCACCTCCATTCGACATCCGTCCTCTTTGTCATTCAAGTGCTGCTGTGCGGAATACATTATCATCATCATTATTATTACTCGCGAACTCGCACGATCGCTCCTCCCCCCAGGTTCGATCCGAGTCCGGTCCATTCGCATTTCCCCGTGTTCGGAAATCCGTCAAGCGGAAGAGTCGCGGCCGACGTCGCGGTCCGGCCGGCCTCCGGAGTGCCCCACCGCACGCGTCACGTCGGCTTCTCGACGAGACGCAAAAACGTGTGCTGCCGGTTTCGGTGAAAGCCCCGGCGCCTCGTGCGACGACGCCCCCCCCCACCGCCCCCCGTGTCTCCCACCGTCCGCACCGGAGATTCGGAAAAAATCCAGCATCTTCCAAACTCGCGTTCCAAAACGTATTTTCTTTTCTTCGCGCTGCACGGGTCACCGATTCGCTTCTCCGCTCGGTCAGAAGCATCTCCCCCTCATCCCTGGTGATGCAGGGCGAACTCGGCCTGAAAATTAGCACCTGGCCTAGCGTCCGCAAGCACCGCGGTCGGGGCGGGAGAAACGAGGCCTTCCACTCGGCGGTGGCGGCGGTGGTGGCGGCGGCGGTGGTGGCGGCGGCGGTGGTGGCGGTGACGGTGGTGACGACGGTGGAGAAATCCCAAATGCCGCCACACGGTTTAGCGGAACGGCCTTCCCACCCTTCGCTCTCTCCATCCATCCATCCATCTCGCCCGCCTGCCCGCCCGCCCGCCCGCTCGGTCGCCCGCCACGACGGCCCCCCTACACAGGCGACTCCGGTCTCCGGACATGACCGGCCGGTAAAACCCCGCTCCTCCTACTGCTGTTACCGCGGCGGCGGCGAGCGTCAGTACCCTTGGCAGGTCTTGCAGCACATCTGCCGGAAGTAGGCCCTGCCGCAGAACTTGAACTTGAGCACGAGGGGGCAGTAGGCAACCTTGTTCACGTCCTTGCATTCTGGAGGGAGTCAGGGGGGGTGGGGGGCAGGAACGAACGCGTTAGGTCCCCACGTCTTACCCTGCCCGTTGGATTTCGAGCGGGCCTGGCCGTGTGTGGCCCAGTGCACGGCACGCGCCGGCTGTGGGGGAAGGTTTACTGCCGTATAGGACACGTTCTGTGTTCTCCCCTCTAGTACCCGATCAGTGAGGCTCCTACGCTCGCGGTGAAGGATAAAGTTTGTTTCACAAACGACGTTCCGCTCCATGTACCTGCGCAGCTCTTTCGGTGGGGGAGTGGCGGGGGGGGGGTTAATTTGATCCGAACGAGAACGGAACGTTCGTTTCCTGCTGCTGAAGCTCGCGGCACGTGGAGCGGAACGTGGGAGCAGAGCGGAACGTGGGAGCGGCGATCTCCCAGCCGCCCTGCTACCACACCGTTCTCGACAACGTGTGGCACAACCCTAGACACATCTACACGTCGCTATGGTTACGATGGCGATTAAGACGATGATGAGAACAATGATGATGACGATTATAATGATCACAATGACGATGGCGACGACGATGACGACGACGATGACGACGACGATGACGACGACGATGACGGTGACAACGATGACGCGACTCACCCTCGGAGGTGTTGACGGGCCCCCCGTCACACTTGACCTCGCACTGCTGCATGGGGGGCGGCCGCAGGGCCTCGGGGCACTCGGCGGACGGGTGTCCCGAGTGCGACACGCACGTCACGCTGCGCTTCTGCTGCCCCACGCCGCACTGCGCCGAGCACTGTGGGTAAGGTGGGGTGGGGGTGCGGGGACACGTGGTGTGCGTGCGGGAGAGAGAGAGAGTTAGACCGGGGCAGGTGATGTGACGCTCTGCTGTCACCACCATTTCCTGCTGCCGCCACCACTGCTTCCTGTGATGGTGGCGGTGGTGCAGGAAGTGGTGGTGGTGGCGGGAAATCGTGGTGGTGGTGCAGGAAGTGGTGGCGGTGGTGGTGGTGGTGGCGGGAAATCGTGGCGGTGGTGGTGGTGGCAGGAAATCGTGACGGTGGTGGTGGTGGTGGTGATGGCAGGAAATCGTGGCGGCGGTGGCAGGAAGTGGTGCGGCGGTGTCGGCAGGAAGTGGCGGTGGTGTCGGCTCACCGGGCCCCAGTCACCGGGCACCCAGCGTGGCGGCGGGCACTTGGCGAGTGAGCATCGCATGCGGGCGGCGGGCTTGCTGCCCTCGGTGCACTGCGACGGCGCCAGCACGCGGCTCAGGTCGCTGCTCTTGCACTGGACCACGCGGTGCTTGTACCCCGGGCCGCAGCGCGGCGCGCACTGCGGGGCAAGCGGGCGCAGGGGGGAGGGGGACGAACGCACAAACAATGAATGAATGAGAGAGCAATCAGAGGGATGGATGGACGAATGATCCAAAGCATGAATAAGCAAAGAAATTATCAGATGAACCAGCGAATGAACGGTCGATTAGACAAAGGAAAGACACCCCCAGGGGCAGCTGTCTCTGCTCATCGCATTCTTCCGGTCGAAATCAAGATGCTGATTCTAAAGATTCTGCCTCGTCATCTGTCCTGCAAGGGGACATTCGTCTGCGGCCACTAGGGGGGTGACCGCTCCTGTTGCTGCTGCTGCAGCTGCTGCAGCTGCTACTACTGCTGCAGCTGCTGCTGCTGCTGCTGCTACTACTGTAGCTGCTGCTGCTGCTGCTGCTGTGCCATCCCAACTGAACAAGCTGCGGCGCAACTTGGGCCGCGATGGCGGCGCACCACGGCCTCCCCTTGCGAGCGACGTCACGGGATCAGTCACGGGATCAGTCACGTGCTCCGCGCGTGAAGCGGACGGCGCGGCGTGGCAGTGTCAATGTTGCCGCTCGCCACCGCAGCGTTAACCAGGGCGGCGAGGCGGATTCGAATCCTTGCCGGGTAAGGATTTGACATCTATTCGCTTTACGGCGCGGCCGCCGCGGGGCCGGATGAAGAGAAGAGCACGGAATTATGGGCCGAGCCTCAGCTGTAGGCGATGAGCACACGGGCGGCTTGGTGCTCTCCGATCCACGCTCGTTTCGAACGTCGGGGCTTGCTTTCCGCGGCGAATAACTCCCGTCGCGAACCATTCCACCGCGCGACGCCGAGAAGATTTTGTCACCGTCCGCGCCGACGCCGACAAACCCCCGATCGGGTTCTAACCGACACGCAATCGAAACCGCGAGTCGCGCGTTACCTCAGACCACTCCTGCGCCACCCATCGCGGCGGGCAGGTGCGGTTAGCGCACGGCTCTCGGTCGGCCGGCCGGTGGGTGAGGCAGCGTGCGGCGTCCAGTGCCTCCTGCTCGGCGGGCCCCACGGTGCGCACGCACGCCACCGTGCGCGTGCGCGCGCCACCGTCGCACGTGCGGCTGCACTCGGACCACTCGCCGATCAGCCACCTGCTCTCGCGAGGGGAGCGGGGGGGGAGACTCGTGTGAACGTTTCACTTGTTTGTCCAGGAACAGCCACGCGAGGTCGATGGGAATGTTGTCGTTCAGGAGGCTTTGTAAGATGTTCTCCGCCGATGAACGGTGACTCGTGTCTATTCTTCTTCTTATTATTGTGCCACGTGGGAGGCGGAAAGCGGAGTCGACCTAGGGTAGGCCCAGGACCGGTTCAGATATTCGTCACCGGTGCTGGCCATGAACGGGAGTCGAACTCGGGTCGCCGGATTCGTTAGCGCGGCACGCTAACCGCCATTTACACACTCTCACACTCACAAACACTCGCTCTCAATTACACACTCACAAACACTCGCTCTCAATCTCACACTCGCTCTCACACACACTCTCACACTCACAAACACTCATTATCATGTACACACTCTCACACTCACAAACACTCAATCTCACACTCGCGCTCGTACCGACCTCCGCAACACAAAATGCGGCCCCCGAGTTTGGAATCGAACCCGGGGGGCGCTTCCCCTGCTGCTGCGGGGTCACGTGGCCGCCAAGTGACCGCCACGTGGTGACGCGGGCGGATGACGGACTCACTCAGGGGGGCAGGGCTCGGTGCTGCACGGCCGCTGCGGCTCGCGGGGTTTGGCGTCGGCGTCGCAGTGGCTGCCCTGCACCGCGCTGGCGTCGTCCACGCGCCGGCACGCCGCCTCGCGCTGCTGCAGCCCTGCGCCGACAACGCACCGCACTCACCGCTCCATCACCGCACTCACCACACTCACCGCTGCCTCACCACACTCCCAGCTCCATCACCGCACTCACCACACTCACCACTGCCTCACCACACTCACCGCACTCACCACACTCCCAGCTCCATCACCGCACTCACCACACTCACCACTGCCTCACCACACTCCCAGCTCCATCACCGCACTCACCACACTCACCGCTGCCTCACCACACTCCCAGCTCCATCACCGCACTCACCACACTCACCGCTGCCTCACCACACTCCCAGCTCCATCACCGCACTCACCACACTCACCACACTCACAGCTCCATCACCACACTCACCGTAGCCTCACCGCTCCATCACCGCACTCACCACACTCACCACACTCACAGCTCCATCACCACACTCACCGTAGCCTCACCACACTCACGGCACTCACCGCACTCACCGTAGCCTCACCACACTCACAGCTGCCTCACCGCGCTCACGGCACTGACTTCGGCGGAGGATGGCGGGGATGATGACTGCCATGGTGGTGGTGGCGATGGTGGCGATGACCATGGTGGCGATGATGATGGCGATGATGATGGCGAATGATGCCGGCGATGATTATGACGATAACACCAATGGTGAAGACGATGATGGTGACGATGGCGACGATGCCGGCGATGATTATGAGGATAACAACAACGGTGACGATGGTGGTAACGACGATGGCGTCGCCAGGCTCACCGCCGGCGCAGGTGGCCGAGCAGGGCGACCACGGCGCGAGGTGCCAGCTGAAGGCGGCCGAGTCGACACGGCCGGGGCGGCTCGCCGGGACGTTGTAGCTGTACTCCACGCCCTTGTTCTGCTCCTGCAGCAGAACCTGGCGCCCCGGGGACCACGCGGCGGCGGCAGCAGCAAGAACGACGACAGCGTCACACGCGGTGCCATCGGCCAATCGCCTTGGCCTCTCAGCCCATAGCACCTGGGCCTGTACCGTGACCTCCTGCACCTAGCCTGGCACAACAGTCAACCCACAGCACCTGGGCCTGTACCGTGACATCCTGCACCTAGCCTGGCACAACAGTCAACCCATAGCACCTGGGCCTGTCCCGTGACCTCCTGCACCTAGCCTGGCACAATAGTCAACCCATAGCACCTAGGCCTGTACCGTGACCTCCTGCACCTAGCCTGGCAAAACGGTCAACCCATAGCACCTGGGCCTGTACCGTGACCTCCTGCACCTAGCCTGGCACAACAGTCAACCTATAGCACCTGGGCCTGTCCCACGACCTCCTGCACCTAGCCTGGCACAACAGTCAACCCACAGCACCTGGGCCTGTCCCACGACCTCCTGCACCTAGCCTGGCACAGCAGTCAACCCATAGCACCTGGGCCTGTCCCACGACCTCCTGCACCTAGCCTGGCACAACAGTCAACCCACAGCACCTGGGCCTGTACCGTGACCTCCTGCACCTAGACTGCCAGAACAGTCAACCCACAGCACCTGGGCCTGTACCGTGACCTCCTGCATCTAGCCTGGCACAACAGTCAACCCACAGCACCTGGGCCTGTACCGTGACCTCCTGCACCTAGCCTGGCACAACAGTCAACCCACAGCACCTGGGCCTGTACCGTGACCTCCTGCACCTAGCCTGGCACAACAGTCAACCCACAGCACCTGGGCCTGTACCGTGACCTCCTGCACCTAGCCTGGCACAACAGTCAACCCACAGCACCTGGGCCTGTCCCACGACCTCCTGGATGTTGCCCGGCACTTCAGTCAACTGTGTGTCACACCATGACGATGAGTGGCTCGGTGGCGTGTGTGTGTGTGTGTGTACGCGCGTGTATGTGTATGTGTGTGTGTACGTGTGTGTGTGTGTACGTGTGTGTGTGTACACGTGTGTGTGTACGCATGTGTGTGCACGCGTGTGTATGTCTACGCGTGTGTGTGTGTACGTGTGTGGGTGTGTACGCGTGTGTGTGGGTGTATGCCTGCGTGTACGCGTGTGTGTGGGTGTATGCCTGTGTGTACGCGTGTGTGTGTAGGTGTGTGTGTGTGTACGCTGCGCTACAAACCTGGCGACCCGGGTTTCGATTCCCGCTCACGGTCAACACTGGTAACGATTATCTGAACCGGTCCAGGGCCTCCCCTAGGTCGACTCAGCCTCAAATGAGTACCTGGTGCGGTGTGTAGTTAACATCGTGCCGTGCCGGCCTTCGTAGGTGCTCGCTAACAGCACTTGCCCCAACAGTCTGTCCAGGCTACACGGGGGATCTTTGTCTCTGTCTCACCATGACGATGAGTGGCTCGGTGGTTGGCCCCAGGCCCTCCACGCTCTCCGGCTCGTCGGCCTCGCGCCGGTACGTGAACACCGTCCCGCCGGCTTGGAAGCGCCGCGGCCAGTCGATGGTCCACGCTCCGTTCAGGAAATACTCGCTCTCCGATTTCAATGCTGTTACAACAACAAGTTCAAGTTAATTTATTAGGTATAGCCCTGTGAGCCATTCGGCTCTTGAATCAGGTGCAACCACAACAAACCAAAAACAAAAACATGAACAAAAAAAACATCTTAAAGTGAATATGTGACTGATGCGCAAACAGAAAATCCAGAAAAGACAGCAAAATATTGCAGAAAAATCACTGCGCACCAACGCTGTGTGCAAAAATCCCAGTGGGATGCAAGTCAAACAACCAACAACAACCACAAGACATCTTAGATTAAGGCCATCAGTCTAACTATGTACTACAACAAACATAGTTAGACTGATGGCCTTAATCTAAGTTGTCTTTAACGTCGTCAACGAAGTTATCTCTGCTGTTTTGCTCAGGGCAGCCTCACGACCTCCGTCAACTGGTGTCTGTTTTTTTTTTAACAACGTAGGAAGCTTTCGCGACCAATATCATCCATAGTTTTTGTTTGGGTTAGACCGCCTAAATATATAAATGTGTCGTTAAAACCGGCAGATTTGGCTGTCGCCTGATGAAGCTGGTTGTAATTACTGGCAAAACGTCGTACTCAGATGGTAAATGTTGTGGCTTGGCTCTCCAACACACCGGTTAGTGCTGTACCAGTGACAAATTGGCCACGTTCTGTTTACGTGACAACCCTTACTAGTTGGCTGTGTCGGGTGGTGGCGGGTTTAACTGCACATTTATATATTTACGCGATCAAACCCATTGCAGTTCTAGCATTGTTCAGCGTGCAGGCCAAGTTGCTGCCCGCTACGAGAACCGACGGCCCCAAAACACCGAACACATCAGAGTCACTCGACTGGGATCACAGCCAGCAGCGGGAGCAGCAGCAGCAGCACCGCTCCCTACCACGACAACCCTGGCAGGACCCTCCTGGACGAGACTCACGAGACTCGGCGAGGCTTTCCTGGGTGAACGAGCAGAATGATAACAACGATCACCGTATAAACAACAACAACAGCAATGGCACCGACGCGTCTCACCGATGTAGTTTCTGGACACGGCGACTTCGCGGATGAGGATGTGCACGGCGCCGGCGGGGATGCGTGTCACCTCGTGGTACGCTGCAGTGGGGGGGTGGGGGGGGTGGGGGGTCAGAGAATGAGGGCATGTCAGACGCAGGCCAGCACCGGCCCAACGGGCGCTGTCGCGAGAGAAACGCCGATCCTGGTCTCTCGACCGTGCGCCCGCTTCAACAGAAATCGGTCGACTTTAACTCGCTCCCCGACGCCCGTGGGTATTAACCGGGGCAGCCGCGCCGGGTTCGAACCGCGGACCTCGACGGCGGACCCCCCTCCCCACGCTCGCCCCCCCCCCCCCACGCTCGCCCCCCCCCCCACGCAAGTCACCGCACCGTTCCAGGGGAAGGAGTCGTTGAAGGCGCCGTGCACCGTCTCGCAGGTGCTGCCGTCCCCGCCGCACACGCGGCACTTGTCCTCCACCGCACTGGAGCCCAGGCGCCGGTCGCAGCCCACGTGCTGCTCACGCACGCACGCACGCACGCACGCACGCGCAAGGACACGCACGCGCGCGTTTACGCAGGCGCACGTGCGCGGAGGCGTACGGACACGCGCGTGCGAGGACACACGCACGCACGACCCGGGGAACAGACATCTGCAGCGTGGGCCCGTTTTATTTTTGAAACGTTATTAGTTTAGATATTTCACATGGAAAATCTGTCGCGACGGAACGCATCTCACTTGCGCGGGCGTCTAGGGTGTCAGGTGTCATTGTAAACACACACACACATGCACACGCAGACACACTCACTCACACACATTCATATACACACAGACACACTCACTCACATACACACTCAACAAACATACATACACTCGCACACTCACAGACACACTCACAGACACACTCACACACACTCACACACACTCACTCACACACTCACACACACAGGCACATAAACACTTGGCCCAACAGCCCGTGTAGGCTGCTACAGGGGAGGGATCTCTATCATTGCGTGTGCATGCGTGTGAGTGTGTGTGCACGCGCGTGTGCGTGCGTGTGTGCGTGCGTGGGGAGCGGTGGTGCAGCAGTTAGCGCGCTACGCTACGAACCTGGCGACCCGATTCCTGCTCACGGCCAAGACCAGTGTGAAAACTACCTGAACCGGTCCTGGGCCTCCTCTAGGCCGACTCGGCCTCAAATGAGTACCTGGTGCAGTGTGTAAACATCGCCACTGGGGAGACAAAGGCGGCCGGGCGTGGTGCTGGCCGTTCCGGCCTTCATAGGCGCTCGCTCACACCGCTTGCCCCAACAGTCTGTTCAGGCTATACGAGGGACCTTCGTCTTTGTGTGCGGGCGTGCGTCTCACTCACGCGGCACTCCCCGTTGACGCAGATGTCCAGCGAGTCGGGGTCGCCGTGGCAGCGCGTGCCGTCCACCACGGCGGGCGCGCGCTCCGTGTAGAAGTGGTAGCCGTCCGCCAGGCAGCTGAGCGCACAGGGCTTCACCTGCGCTGTGGGGCCACGGGCAGCACAACAAGCGTCACCGCGCTGCTACGGGGCCCGGCTATGGGCCAGCTAAGGGCCGGCTATGGGCCAGCTAAGGGCAGGCTATGGGCCAGCTTCAGTTCAGCTATAGGCCAGATCAGGGCCAGCTATGGATCAGCTTCAGGCCAGCTATAGGGCAGATAACGCACAGCTTTGGGCCAGCTATGGTAAACAAATGCAATTCAAAGCACCGTGGGATAACTCATTGATCCACTCACTCAACCACTGACTCACCTATCCACCCACCCACCCACTCACCCACATGCTCACCCACTCACCCACACGCTCACCCACCCATCCACACACTCACCCACCCACGCACACGCTCACCAACCCAACCAAACGCTCACCCACTCACCCACCCACCCACTCACCCACTCACCCACACGCTCACCCACTCACCCACTCACCCACATGCTCACCCACTCACCCACACGCTCACCCACTCACCCACATGCTCACCCACCCACCCACACGCTCACCACCCACCCACACGCTCACCCACCCAGCCACCCGCTTATCCACTCACCCACACGCTCACCCACCCACCCACACGCTCACCCACTCACCCACCCACCCACTCGCCCACTCACCCACACGCTCACCCGCTCACCCACTCACCCACACGCTCACCCACACGCTCACCCACCCACCCACACGCTCACCCACTCACCCACACGCCCACCCACACGCTCACCCACCCACCCACCCATCGACCCACTCACTCTTCTATCGCTACTCCCATCGCTAAACAAACGCACATTGTCACTGGCTTTAGGTCAATCGTGCCGATGGTCAACAAATGCAATTCAAAGCACCGTGGGATAGCCGGGACCCCCCTGAGAACGAGCCACCGGACTCGGTGAGGCTGACCGGGGAAATTGAGCGGAACAGCAACACTCGATAGTGTAGAGGTGTAATTGCGCATGTCTACGAATGTTGAGGTGTGATTATGCATGGCCACGGATGGCCAACAAACACAAGGGGCGGGGTTACGGCCGTACACAAGGGTGGCGCTCGCACCGACGTCCGCATGTGTATCCCCCACGGGCCCCCCCCCCTTGGGGGCAAGTCCTATAAAAGGTGATGAGCCGAAAGGCTCGGGAGTCGGGACTCAGCTATAACCAGAGAAGACGGAAGACCAGCTAGTGTAGGCCCCAGAGCTCCCCTGGCTCGCTGTCCTTATAAGGGCCGACCAGGGCAAGCCGGTGGCGTGGCCCCGAGAGCCCAGACGAAGCTGGTCTGGTGACTCAGGGAGCCGGGATCCCAGCTTAACCAAGCTGGGACAGATAGCCTCCCCTAGTCCCGTAGTGGAGGAATTGGTATAGGTTAGAGGGGTTAGCTGTCGAGAAATCCCTGTAGCCCAGTGACCTGTAAATAACTGTGTTGGTGTAATAAATAAGTGTGCCTCCGATCCTGTCGTCAAGCCTCCATATACTTACTACATCTGGTGTCAGAAGTAAAACGTCCAAACGATGGACACACGAGGGACGACACGTACCAAGGAGTCGGAGATGGAAGACGCCGCGGCCGATTCAACACCAGAGATGGCCGGGGTCGGATCGGAGCAGCCGGGGCCAAGTACGCCCGTGCCGCTACGACAAGAGGGGGGGGATGCGTCGGCTGAAGGACTCCGGCTGGCCCACTCCCGCCTGGCGGAACTGCTCTACGCCGCCGCCGCTGCGTTGGAGGAGATCACGCGGCTGGGGGCTGGAGGGGCAGCGCGGGTCGACGACAGCAGCCGGCGCGCGGCAACGTTTCCCGCCACCCCGACGCGGCTGGCGGTTAAATTTCCCGCCATCTCTACAGTGCGAGCGGACGGCGGGGCCGGCCCGCGTCACGTGACTGCTGAGCGCCAAGCACAAGCCGTGACATCATCAACACCGGCCGGCGCGTCGACATCGGAGCGACCGGCGATGCCATGTGCACAGCCCGCCCACACTGTATCATCGGCGGGGAGCGACGGAGAGCGATCTACAGCCACGGACGTCGCCTTGCAGCAGCGTCTGCCACCTCTGAAAGAATTCGTAGGCGCAGACGGAGACTGGGGCGGCTTCAAGAGACGGTTCATCGCTCATCAGGAGATGGCGAACTGGACGGACGCCGAGGCTCTACGCGCGCTGCCAGCGATGCTGGACAACGACGCCCTGGCTACCCTCACCTCGGCGCCGAGGGAAAAGCGCGCCACCCTACACCTGGCGTTGCAGCTGCTGTCAGCCGTCTATGGGCCGCCTTCGGACTGCAGGCAGCTTTTCCACGATCGGCGTCGGGGCACCAACGAATCACCTCTGGCCTTCCGGACTGCTCTCCTGGCTCTAGCGAAGGCTGCTTTCCCAAGGATGGACGAGGAAGGAGTGGATGCCATGGTGGCTGAGAAGCTGCTGCTACTCGCTGATGAGCTGGACGTCAACGTCCTGGCTCAAGACGACTCAGAGATGTCGTCCCTGCTGGTCGCGCGCCACATCCACGGGGGCTTGCGGTCCCTTCGTCGAAAGGCGGCAAAGGGGGCGGCCAGCCATGCCATGGCGGCTACCGCCCTCCCATCGGAGGAGGTCTGCGGGGTGGAGCGGCGAGGGGAATGGAGAGCGGCAGTACCACAGGCTCGGAATGGACCGAGCCGCCAGGAGCAGCCCAGGACATCGGGGGCGCTCACACGCTGCTACAACTGTGGCCTGCAAGGCCACGTTGCGTCAGGATGCCGGGCTCCCCGTCAGCGCGGGGCGACACCTCGTCAGGACGCCACGCCGTCTCCTCCCAAGCTCCAGCAGAGAAATACGGCGAGTCGCGGCACCTCACACGTTTGGCCCACGCACACATCCGACACACACTCACGCGCCCAACTAAACAGGGCTCCAAATTCCCCATCCGTCGCGCGCGATCGTTCGGTAATGCGGCGGGCGCTCCAACCGGGTCAGTGGTCGGAGCTCGCCCATCGTGTCGTTGCTGCGTCGGCGGGATCATCGGTCGTGGTCGGTCACATTGATGGGGTAGAGGTGCGGATTTTAATTGACACAGGGGCATCGGCGACCATTATATCTGATTTAATTTATAACATCCTTCCCGTTCAAAGTCGTCCCTTGCTCCCTGTTGACGTGCCGTGCTATGCCGCTAACGGGGGCTCTCTGGGCATTATTGGCCAAATCCGCGCCACTATCTGCATTGGGGACATTAAATTATCCGGGCCTGTTTTGGTTTCCTCCTCACTCGCGGTTCCGTGCCTGTTGGGGACGGATTTTCTGGCCAAAATGCCCATCCGCATCCTTATTGACCAAGGGTGCATTGAGCTCCCATCGGGCCGACGCGTTACATTTCTGTCTTCCCCCACCACGGAGCGTCGGGCGTTTGCCACCGTGCAGGCGCTCGTCACAAAAACTGTGCGCGTGCCTCCGGGGGCTCAGATGCTCGTCCCTCTTAGATTGCGTCGGCCGTTTAATGAAGGGGTTGCGGATCGGGGGGTCTTGTTGGGACCATCTCGGGCCGGGGTAAATGGACCAGATTTGCTCGCGGCTCAGACCATGGTGAGAGGGGATGGGGACCCCTTCATTGCAGTCCTTAATGTGGGATCGCGAACGGCCGTGGTTCCTCAAGGGACCGTGCTTGCACACGCAACGCCGGTACCCTATGAGGAACCACTCGTGGGTCAGGTATCCACCGATCCTCCGTCGCGACCGCATTCGGACTGTGATGACGGTTGGCTGGATGCGCTTTGCGCGGGTTCAGTGGACCTGTCCGACTCGCAGCGCGCGCAGCTGCGAGTTCTTCTGAGCGAATTTGCTGACGTTTTTAGTCAACACAAATTTGATATTGGTTGTACTAAATTGCTGCGACACCATATTGACACGGGTGACAGCGCGCCAATCCGCCAAAATCCCTTTCGGTTGAGTCCCGCCGAAAAGGATCATGTCAAATCGGCTGTTGATGACATGCTAGCCGCCGATATCATTTCCCCTTCCAATAGCCCGTGGGGCGCGCCGATCGTTTTGGTGAAAAAACACGACGGCTCACTGCGGTTTTGTGTCGACTTTCGGCGTCTGAACAAAATCTCTGTGGCAGATGCGTACCCGCTTCCTCGAATGGATGAGTCGCTCGATGCCTTGGCGGGGGCGCGATTCTTTTCCACCCTCGATTTGCTATCTGGATTCTGGCAGCTTCCTCTGGATGACGAATCAAAACCTAAGACTGCTTTTCGGACACCGCAGGGTCTCTTCCAATTTAACCGCTTGCCGATGGGTTTACATTCTGCGCCGGCAACTTTTCAGCGGTTAATGGAATTGGTCTTGGCAGGGTTGCAATGGGATTCGTGTTTGATTTACTTAGACGATGTCATCGTCTTTAGCAAATCCTTCGAGGAACACCTCCAGAGGTTGCGTGCTGTTTTTCTCAAAATGCGGGCTGCCAATTTGAAATTTAAACCACAGAAGTGCCATTTACTCCGCGAATCGGTGCGATATTTGGGTCACATTGTTGGGCGCTCGGGGATATCCACTGATCCCGCCAAAACGGAATGCGTCAGCTCCTGGCCGACTCCCACCTCTGTGGGAGAGGTCAGGAGTTTCATTGGGTTCGCGTCGTATTATCGGCGATTTGTGGCTGACTTCGCTACGATTGCGAAACCTTTGCATGCCTTGACGTCCAAGGGAGTCAGGTTTCATTGGGGGCCGGAGGAGGAGGCTTCTTTTCGCGCCCTCCGGAATGCTTTGGTGGGGGCGCCGCCGTTGAATTACCCGGATTTTTCACAACCCTTCTTGCTCGATACAGATGCAAGTAACACGGGCATCGGGGGCGTGCTGTCCCAGCTCATTGGGGGCGTAGAGCATGTGGTGGCTTACGGTAGTCGGGTACTGTCTCCAGCCGAACAGCGGTACTGCGTTACCCGTCGGGAATTATTGGCGATTGTTTATTTCATTCAGCAGTACCGCCCGTATCTGTACGGTCGGCGGTTCACCGTCCGTACAGATCATGCGGCCCTACAATACGCCCTGCGGGTTCAACAACCATCGGGCCAGTTGTCTCGATGGTTGGAGATTCTCCAAGACTATGACTTTGTCACCACATATCGTAAGGGTCTCCGCCACACGAACGCTGACGCCCTGTCGCGATTGCCACCCACTTCGGAGTGCGCGTGCCTCTTGGGTTCGGGGCGTTGTAGGTCTCCGAACGTCACCACCGATTCGGTCCTCGTGGCCGCTGCCGATGCACCTTCGGTTTCGGGTCCTATCGAGCAAGAAGGGAGGGATTCGTTGCTGGGGTTGTCAGTCGCGGAATGGGGTCGCCTCCAAATGGAGGACACCTCCCTCCTCGCTCTGCGCCGTCGCGCCGGGGGGATTGGCCAGGGGGTGGAAAACGTTGACTCGTGGGGGTTGTTCCAGGGACTTTTAATGCACTGGAATGGTAAAACCCGGCGCCAGCGGCTCGTGGTGCCTGCTGCTTTAAGGGGTAAGGTGGTATGGGCTGTTCATGAGCGGCTTCTGCACTTGGGGGTTCATAAGACCTTTGCCACGCTCCAGCTAGATTTCTTCTGGCCGGGCATGGAAAAGGACGTGGGGGACCTCTTGGGGTCGTGCACGCAATGCGCGCAGAGGAAGCCACCTGCTAGGGGGTCCAACCCTCCGCTGCAGTCCATAAAAGTTTCCAGGGTTAACGAGCTCGTCGCTCTGGACATACTTGGCCCATTTCCCGCTACACCCAGGGGCAATAGGTATTTACTAACGGGGGTTGAATACTTCACGAGATGGCCTATGGCCTGGCCCCTGGCGAACCAATCGGCAGCAGCCATCGCGGAGGCCTTTGTCCAGGGCTATGTCCTCGACAAGGGTGCTCCGGAACGGCTGCTTACTGACCAGGGTAGGAATTTTTCTGGTAAACTCCTACGTGAGGTGTGCGACCTCTTGGGTACGGAGAAGGTTCGGACCTCTCCGTATCACCCACAAACTGACGGGATGGTGGAACGGCTGCATCGGACCATCACGTCCATGCTGTCCCAGCAGGTGTCGGTATCCCAGACGGATTGGGACCTCCGCATAGCCGGTGTGTTGCAGGCCTACAGAATGGCTCCCCATGCGGCCACCGGATTTTCCCCTTTCTTTTTAATGTATGGGCGCGAAGTTAACCCTCCTGTGGCGACCCAGCTGAAGCTCTCGGCGCTCCAGGCGAAGTCTAAGTTGTCCGAACACGTTAAATTTAACATCGCTCAATTGTCTGAGGCGCGGGAAGCGGCCGTGCAAAATTCTGAACTCCGCCAGAAGGCGAACGAGAGGCTTCGGTTGGGGCGGGTGCAGGTGGTCAAATGGGTACCAGGGGACAGGGCGTGGTTGCACTGTCCTCAGGTGCCGCTGGCAACCTCGTCGAAATTGGTACGGCCGTGGCGGGGGCCAGTGGAGGTCGTGCAGGTTTTGCGGCCGCAATGTGTTCGCGTCAAATGGGGGAGGCGCCGGTGGTATGTGCACCCCTCAAGGTTAAAACCATTCGTCACGCCGCCCCGGGGTTCACACACACACACGCATGGCCAAACGTGTGAGGGTGTCGCCGACTCCCCGTCGTCGCTGCACTCGCCTAACCTGACGCCAACTGTTCCGCCCCCAGGTGAAACAGGAGTGACGGGCCCACGCCCACCAACCCCTCCCGGAAGGGTCGGGGGTCACTCGGCAGCGGAGCCTGACCCTCTTGCACCCGGACCGTCAACAACCGTCACTGAGCGTGCCGGGACGGGCCCTTGTGACGGACCCGCCGCGAGAACGCGCGCCAAAACGCGCAGACTTTTGTGAGGTCGGCCGTTGGGGGGCCTGGCGGACAAAAGGGGAGGGGTGTTGTGAGGTCGGCCGTTGGGGGGCCTTGCGGACGATGGGAAAGGTGACGTCCGGAGTGTATATATATGTTGGTTTTGGGGTGTTATCCGGGGGGGGTGCGTCGGGTTATTTTTTTTCTCTCTCTCTCTCTTCCTCTCGTTGTTCTTGTTCTTGTTAAAAATTACGCGAGGCACACACGGGGTTTTTGTGAGGGATGCACCTTTATTCTGATTTTTTTTTTTTTTTGCAGCCGGGGACGGCTGCGAGCTGTACAGGGGGGGGTGATGTAGAGGTGTAATTGCGCATGTCTACGAATGTTGAGGTGTGATTATGCATGGCCACGGATGGCCAACAAACACAAGGGGCGGGGTTACGGCCGTACACAAGGGTGGCGCTCGCACCGACGTCCGCATGTGTATCCCCCACGGGCCCCCCCCCCTTGGGGGCAAGTCCTATAAAAGGTGATGAGCCGAAAGGCTCGGGAGTCGGGACTCAGCTATAACCAGAGAAGACGGAAGACCAGCTAGTGTAGGCCCCAGAGCTCCCCTGGCTCGCTGTCCTTATAAGGGCCGACCAGGGCAAGCCGGTGGCGTGGCCCCGAGAGCCCAGACGAAGCTGGTCTGGTGACTCAGGGAGCCGGGATCCCAGCTTAACCAAGCTGGGACAGATAGCCTCCCCTAGTCCCGTAGTGGAGGAATTGGTATAGGTTAGAGGGGTTAGCTGTCGAGAAATCCCTGTAGCCCAGTGACCTGTAAATAACTGTGTTGGTGTAATAAATAAGTGTGCCTCCGATCCTGTCGTCAAGCCTCCATATACTTACTACAATAGCAATGGACCATACCTCCGGAGTACGGCTTCCAGGTGTAGTACTTCCCCCGGAAGGGAACGCTGTCGAAGTCGGAACACTGCTTCTCACGGAAGTCCTGGGAGCCCTCGGGGCAATCCTGGAGCGCCGCCATCAACAGCGAGAAACGACAAGAAACGGCGTCACCGTAATCGCGATGCCACGACCACAACAACACCATCAACAACCACACCAACACTACCACTAACAACCACAACCACACCTCCCCAAAAACAACAACAACATCAACACTAACAACACCACTACCAACAACACCAACACTACCACTAACAACAACAACAACACCACCACCACCAGGTACTATGACGCGCAGAAAGAGCCGCCTCTCCAGGGGCCGGTGGGGCACGGGGAGGGTCCTGTGGGGCGTGGAGCGGGGTACGGCGGGGCGTGGAGCGGGGTACGGGGGGGCGTGGAGCGGGGTACGGCGGGGCGTGGAGCGGGGTACGGCGGGGCGTGGAGCGGGGTACGGCGTGGCGTGGAGCGGGGTACGGCGGGGCGTGGAGCGGGGTACGGCGGGGCGTGGAGAGGGTCCTGCGGGGCGTGGAGCGGGGTACGGCGGGGCGTGGAGCGGGGTACGGCGGGGTGTGGAGCGGGGCCGGCGGCGCGTGGAGCGGGGTACGGCACACACGCACCTCCACGTTGCACGAGCGGTAGCGCTTGCGCTCCCCCAGGCAGTACTTCCCTCCATGAGCCGGCCTGCATGGACATGCGGACACACACGGGATGTTTCACCACGTGGACACACACAGACACATGCGTGCACACGCATACAAAGATCCCCCGTGTAGCCTTGCACAGGCTTTTATGGCAAGTGCTGTCAGTGAGGACCTTTGAAGGCCGGATGCACACGGGCCCACACGGACACACACAGGCACGCACGGACACACACGGACACACACGCACACATGCAGGCACACATGGACACATACGGGTACACACGCACACACACGGGTACACACGGACACACACGGACACACACATACGTACACACACGGACACGCACACGAGCACACACGAGCACACACGGACACGCACATGGGCACACACGAGTACGTACACATGCACACACACGGACACACACGGACACACACGGACCTCGTGCCACCGTGGACGCGAGAGCACGGACCGTGGCATTCTCCGGAGCATCGTGTGGGAACCGCGGCTCCCCCCTCGTGCGACCCGCCGCCCGGGGGGGCAACGGCGGTGCGGCGGCGGTGCCCGCGGCAACGCCGGCGCTAAGCGCCGCTAAGCCGCGAGCCGATTAAAGAAAACAAAACTAACAGAGTCAGACGCGGCGGCGGCGCCGGGAACAGCGGCAACAGCTGGTGCCGTGGGCGCTGCTGTCTGGGCCGAGTGCAGTCAGCGGCACTGCAATTGCGAAAACACGCCCAGCCTTGTCCAGATCACCGGCTCCAAAGAGATGCACGCGTGGCCATTCCGTCATCCATGGTAGCGATGATGACGATGACGACGGTGACAGAGATGGTAGCGATCGTGATGATGATGGTAAGAATGACGACGACAATGACGATGGTGATGACAACTGTGATGAAGATGAGGATGGTGATGATGACAATGATGACGATGGTGACGCCGATGATGAGGATGGTGATGATGACAATGATGACGATGGTGACGACGATGATGAGGATGGTGACGCCGATGATGAGGATGGTGATGATGACAATGATGACGATGGTGACGACGATGATGAGGATGGTGATGATGACAATGATGACGATGGCGACGCCGATGATGAGGATGGTGATGATGACAATGATGACGATGGTGACGACGATGATGAGGATGGTGATGATGACAATGATGACGATGGCGACGACGATGATGAGGATGGTGATGATGACGATGATGACGATGGTGACGACGATGATGAGGATGGTGATGATGACAATGATGAGGATGGCGACGCCGATGATGAGGATGGTGATGATGACAATGATGACGATGGTGACGACGATGATGAGGATGGTGATGATGACAATGATGACGATGGCGACGCCGATGATGAGGATGGTGATGATGACAATGATGACGATGGCGACGCCGATGATGAGGATGGTGATGATGACAATGATGACGATGGCGACGCCGATGATGAGGATGGTGATGATGACAATGATGACGATGGACGACGATGATGAGGATGGTGATGATGACAATGATGACGATGGCGACGACGATGATGAGGATGGTGATGATGACGATGAGAAGATGGTGACGACGATGATGAGGATGGTGATGATGACAATGATGAGATGGCGACGCCGATGATGAGGATGGTGATGATGACAATGATGACGATGGCGACGCCGATGATGAGGATGGTGATGATGACAATGATGACGATGGCGACGCCGATGATGAGGATGGTGATGATGACAATGATGACGATGGCGACGCCGATGATGAGATGGTGATGATGACAATGACGATGGCGACGACGATGATGAGGATGGTGATGATGACAGATGACGATGGCGACGACGATGATGAGGATGGTGATGATGACAATGATGACGATGGTGACGCCGATGATGAGGATGGTGATGATGACAATGATGACGATGGCGACGCCGATGATGAGGATGGTGATGATGACAATGATGACGATGGCGACGCCGATGATGAGGATGGTGATGATGACAATGATGACGATGGTGACGACGATGATGAGGATGGTGATGATGACAATGATGACGATGGCGACGACGATGATGAGGATGGTGATGATGACGATGATGACGATGGTGACGACGATGATGAGGATGGTGATGATGACAATGATGAGGATGGCGACGCCGATGATGAGGATGGTGATGATGACAATGATGACGATGGCGACGCCGATGATGAGGATGGTGATGATGACAATGATGACGGACATGAGGAGGATGGGGATGAATGACAATGATGAGATGGCGGACGCCGGATGATGAGGATGGTGATGATGACAATGCATGACGATGGTGACGCCGATGAATGAGTATGGTGATGATGAACGATGATGACGATGGCGACGCCGATGATGAGGATGGTGAATGATGACGAATGATGACGATGGCGACGCCGATGATGAGGATGGTGATGATGACGATGATGACGATGGCGACGCCGATGATGAGGATGATATTTTGACGACGGCGACGCCGCCGACGACGAGGTGCGCGTGCGTACACGGGGTTGTCGCAGTGCCGGAACGAGGAGGAGACCCCTCCTCCGCAGCTGCGGCTGCAGTCCCCCCAGGGGGACCAGAGGCCCCAGGCGCCGTCCACGCGCTCCGGCGCGGTGCCCAGCGGCACGCACTCCCCCTGGTAGCACCACTGCGCCGACACACAAAGACAAAGGTCCCCCACGTGGTCCGTGGCAGCGCAGCGATGCCCGCCCGGCACGGTGCCGCACCAGGCGCAAGTTGACCGAGGCGAAGCCCGCGACCGGCGCCGATAATCGTCTCCGAATATTGGATCGCAAGCGGGTCGCACCGCCGTGTTCGTAGCGTGTTGCGCTAACTGCTGCGCCACCACTCCCTCCCACGTGTGTGTGTGTGTGTCCTAGGTGCTCGCTAACAGCACTTGCCCCTACAGCCTGTTAAGGTTACACGGGGGAGCTTTATCTTTGTGTGTCTGTACGTGTGTGTGCGTGTGTCGGGGCACTGGGGAGCACAGGTGGTGCATCTGCCAGTTACGTCGGTTGGTACATCTGGGTATGTCCCGTGACCTCCTGCACCTAGTCTGGCACTTCAGCCAACCCATAACACCTGGGTCAGTCCCGTGACCTCCTGGTGACAGCAGTGAGAGCCTTCCACATCCCACGTGGTCTCGAAGTGCACAACGCCATGGCGTCGTCACACGCGCGTGCACACACACGTGCACACATACACATGCGCGCGCACAGAAGACAAAGATCCCCCGTATAGCCTGAACAGACTGTAGGGGCAAGTGCTGTTAGTGAGCACCTATGAAGGCCAGCATGGCACATAAGGGGTTAGGGTGGCCAGCACCACGCCCGACCGCCTTTGTCTCCCCAGTGGCGATGTTTACACACCACACCATTTGAGGCTAAGTCGACCTAGGGAAGTCCCAGGACCGGTTCAGATAATCGTCACTGGTGTTGGCCGTGAGTGGGAATCGAACCAGGGTCGTCAGGTTCGGAGCGCGGAGTGATAACTGCTACACGACCGCACACACTCGCACACATACGCACACGCGCGCACACGCGCACACGCGCACACGCACGCACCCCCTTGGTGACGCTGTCCGTCTGGCACTGGGTGCCCTCGGCTGCCGGGATGCTGTTGGTGATGCAGCGGTTGCTGCGGCTGATGCACCAGAGCTCTCGGCAAACTTCCTGACGGACAGGGGAGCAAGTGTGGAGCCTCCGATTAATCATCGTGTGTTGTAGGGAGCGGGGCGAGGAAGCTGGACATCGCAGAACTACTCCCGAGATCCCCTTCAGGGTGGTCGCCCTTTCACACTCAGCCTGCGACAGAGGAATGATCGACGGCCGATGATCCAAAGAGATACAAGAAAATTTGATTTCTCACCGCTGAAATTCTTGCCCAAATTAAGTGCAAAAGTAATATTCTTATTTCGCTGCAGTCATCGGGTTACTTGGCTGGCGCGGCTCGGTTAGCACAATGGAAAAACAACCTGCAAAGCAGGGGTCAACGTTGGCGCGTGGTGGGTAACGTCGGCCCCAACGTGGGCCCAACGTTAGCGCGTCGTGGAAACCGCGGGCGGCGGGCGGCGGCGGCGGTCACGGGCGCACGCTTACCCCGTACTTGCACTGGCGCGACGACGGGCCGTACTGGAAGCGGCACTGCTCGTCGGCGTCGTGCCGCCGGCCCGGCAGCGACGTCGGGTACACGAAGTCGCGCTTGGGCGGGGAGTTGTCCAGGCAGCTCGCGCGTCCCGAGCTGCGGCGGCAGAGGTCGGAGGTCAGCTCAGCGCTCACAGCCGCCGGCTTCGTCACGTGCCAGCGAGTTCGAGCGGCACGGCTGGTTTTGTTTCACCGGCGGGCGGGAACCCGAGAGTGAGACCCGGGACGACGAGGCTCATTCGCGAGAGCGCGTGACCTGCGTCATTGGTGACGTCACCGATGACGTCACCGATGACGTCACCGATGCTGTCACCGATGACGTCACCGATGGCGTCACCGATGACGCCACCGATGGCGCAACCGATGACGTCACCGATGCTGTCACCGATGCTGTCACCGATGACGTCACCGATGACGCAGGTTATAGAAATCGGAGCAAAAGCGACTTGCGTTGCACGGGCATCGAAAATACTCCACAAACGGTGAATTCCCCGAAGCGTGAGGCAGCTCGGGACGACTACTTGGAGACTGATGGCAGCACAGTTACAGACGAGGTGACATCGCTGCCTGCATTCAGCGGAGGGAGAGAAGTGGGGAGGAGGAGGATCGTCCGCCCATGCTCGTGATTATTCCATCTTCGTTCATTTGAGCTATGGACCCAGTAAACATGGAACACTGACCCAACGTTGCCCCAACGTCGAGCCAGCAGTTCCAACGACATGCCAAAGTTGGTTCATAAGTGGTCCTATACTGCCCAACACTGACCCAACGTTGGGCCCAGCGGAGGCCCGGCTGCTATTGCTGCGGGTGGTGCGGTAAGTCGTCGGTAGTCGGTCGGACGCGGGGGGGGGGCCAGGGGTGGAGGTAGGGGGGGGGCAGGGGTGGAGGTGGGGGGGGGGCAGGAGTGGAAGTGGGGGGGGGGGCAGGGGTGGAGGTGGGGGGGGGCAGGGGTGGAGGTGGGGGGGGCAGGGGTGGAGGGGGGGGGAGGGGGGGGGCGGAGGGGGTGGAAGTGTGGGGGGGGGGCAGGAGTGGAAGTGGGGGGGGGCAGGAGTGGAAGTGGGGGGGGGCAGGAGTGGAAGTGGGGGGGGGGCCGGATGGGTGGCGGGGGTGGGGGCAGGGTGGAGCTGGGGGGGTGTTTGCCCGGCGGGCCGCTCACTCGAGGAAGGAGGTGATGTAGTCGCGGCTGCACGACGACCAGGAGAAGGGGCTCGTCGCCGACGTCAGCTGCGCCGCCATGATCTTGGCAGCCTCGCGGCCGCCGCGCGTGCCGCACGCGTTCCCCGTGCCGTCGTGGTTCATCCCGAAACTACGGAACAAGTGCGGCAATGAGAGCCCCCCCCTCGCTCCCCCCCCTCGCTCCCCCCCCTCGCTCCCCCCCCCGCTCCCCCCCCGCCCCCCTCGCTCCCCCCCCTCGCTCCCCCCCCTCGCTCCCCCCCCTCGCTCCCCCCCCTCGCTCCCCCCCCTCGCTCCCCCCCCTCGCTCCCCCCCCTCGCTCCCCCCCTCGCTCCCCCCCCTCGCTCCCCCCCCTCGCTCCCCCCCCTCGCTCCCCCCCCTCGCTCCCCCCCCTCGCTCCCCCCCCTCGCTCCCCCCCCTCGCTCCCCCCCCTCGCTCCCCCCCCGCGCTCCCCCCCCTCGCTCCCCCCCCCTCGCTCCCCCCCCTCGCTCCCCCCCCTCGCTCCCCCCCCCTCGCTCCCCCCCCCTCGCTCCCCCCCTCGCTCCCCCCCCTCGCTCCCCCCCCCCTCGCTCCCCCCCCTCGCTCCCCCCCCTCGCTCCCCCCCCTCGCTCCCCCCCCTCGCTCCCCCCCCTCGCTCCCCCCCCTCGCTCCCCCCCTCGCTCCCCCCCTCGCTCCCCCCCTCGCTCCCCCCCCCTCGCTCCCCCCCCTCGCTCCCCCCCCCTCGCTCCCCCCCTCGCTCCCCCCCCTCGCTCCCCCCCCCTCGCTCCCCCCCCCTCGCTCCCCCCCTCGCTCCCCCCCCTTCGCTCCCCCCCCGCTCGCTCCCCCCCTCGCTCCCCTCGTTCCCCCCTCGCTCCCCCCTTGCTCCCCTCGCTCCCCTCGTTCCCCCCACAGCACCTGGGCCTGCCCGTGACCTCCTGCAGCAGAGAGCCCTCCGACGCCGCACGCCGCACGGTCTCAAAGTGCGGCGAGCGCCGCGGCGGCGACGTCCCCGGCGGGGTTCGCCGCTGGCGTTGTTTTTGCGCCGCGTGTCGCGTGTCGCCGCGTGGGTGCCCTCACTTGTGGCCCATCTCGTGGGCGATGGTGAACGCCGACGCGAGGCCCAGGTCCTCGTTGATGCTGCAGCTGCGCTCCGGCTCGCACATCCCGCTCACCGGCGCCAGGCCTGGCCACCCCCCGCGCGTGGCGGCGCACAAAGACAAAGATTCCACGGGTAGCCTTAGCGGACCGTCGGGGTGGGGGGGGGGGGGGAGAGCCGCTGGCGGAACGATCGATCGCGACGTATTCAGCAGGGAAGGCCGCGGGATTCCGATGTTGACTGTGCGCGAGTTGAGCCACGGGAGGAGGACACGTGCACGCTCCGCGCACGCAGGCGCCCGAGTTGGCAATCGAGCCCAGGTGCCTCTCGCACGGGTGTCAGCACCGCCCCGACGCCCACGGCCAACGTGGTTTTTGTTTTTCCGTTACTTGAGTTCACACGTCCACGCGCCAACGAGATACAACAACAAGCCGGCGTCGCCCCCCTGCCAACATTCCTGCACGCAGAGAGAATGTCTGACGTGCTCCAGGTCTCTCTCTGGGGTCTCTCTCTGGGGTCTCTCTGTGGCATCTATCTCTGGAGTCTCTCTATGGGGTCTCTCCAGGTTTCTCCCTGGCTCTCTCTGGCTCTCCAGGTTTCTCCCTGGCTCTCCCTGGCTCTCCCTGGCTCTCCCCGGCTCTCCCCGGCTCTCCCTGGTGAGTGGCCACATTGCCGCTGTTCCCGAGGCTGGGCCAAGTTTGCCGCGGGCGTCAACACGCGTCACACGACCCAAAAAGACGAAGCTCCCCCGTGTAGCCTTTAACAGACTGCTGGGGCAAGTGCTGTTAGCGAGCACCTATTAAGGTCGGCACGGCACCAGCACCACGTCCCTCCGCTTTTGTCTCCTCAATCCTGATGTTCACACGCAGCACCGGGCACTGATTTTAAGGCGGAGCCGACCTAGGGGAGAGACCCAGGACCGATTGAGATGTTCGCTGCTGCCGATGTTGGCCGCGTGTGCGAGTCGAACTCGGGCCGTCGGGTTTGGAGGGCGGCTCGCTAACCGCTGCGCCACCACTCCCCCCCCCCCCGCCATGACACACGCGCACGCACGCCATTAACACCGCAAGAGGCTAACTCCCCACCGAAGAGTCTTTCACCTCCTGCTCCATGACGAGACAGCCGACGCGCTCCCCGCTCTCTCCAACCTCCTGCCAAAACCACCGTGCCCCCCCCCTACGCTCCTCCCGCACCGCGTCACGTGAAGCACCCCGGCGCTCATCTGCTGAGCCGCTGGTGGAAATTCCACATTCCTACGTTGACTTTTTCCGCAGAGCGGTGCCAATTTTCTTTGCCCCGAGTCGACACCGTCCCCTCGACCAGGACGTGAATCTCGCGACCGCCGCTCTCCGCTCGCTCCCTGGGTCCACCCTGGCGGCCACGGGGGGCCGCGGGGTTCCATTGCACGGCGGGTCCCTCCCTCGTCTCCTCCCCGCCTCGTGCTGTTGCGCTCCGAACCCGAATCCCAACAGCTGTTCCCTCGCGTGTGCGCGTGTTTGTCCATGTGAGCGTGCGGGCGCCTGTGTGTGTGTGCGTCACTGCTAGCGTAGCTCGGCACAAGACAATCCATTCCCAGTGACACTTTCAATCAGCTGTTACCCACACACACGCCCCACCACCACTACACAGGTCACGTGGGGGGGGGGGGGAGTGTACGGAACAAATATACAACCAGTTCCTGGCCCACAAAATATCGACATTTTAGAATTTTTTGTTTTTGCTCGGTGGAGGAACGTCGTCTTCCCTCTCGTGCCGGACCGCGCACGCATCCCGTAGCTGTTGTCAAGGGTGCCCCGTAGCTGTTGTCAAGGGTGCCGTGCGGTGTGTTCTGTGAGCGCTCCCCCCCTCCCCCCCAACACGTGCAAGCCGCGTACTCGCCCAGGACAACCCATTCCGATTCCTCGCGTGTCCACGCGGCCGTCGATGCGATTTCAATACGCCGCCTCGCTGCCTCGCTTCATCCTCTCAAGTTTGCCTTCGTCGCCGTTCACCACGAGACGCGTCCGTCGTTCCAGGCCGCCGGCCCCGTGGAACGGGCGACGGGACGGCCGGCCGAGCGAGGCAGACGGCGCGGGACGGGGACGGCCGCCGGAGGAACGCGAGCCGCTCGTGGCGCGCAACGCGTCCCGAGACCGGCGCGCGAGCGCGTTCAACGGCTACGCGTGTTCGAGGCGGCGCGCGGACTCACCCAGTGTGCCGCACGGCTTGTTCTTGTAGGTGCAGATGTCGTACCTGGGGGAGGGCGGCGGGGGGGATGATGGTGGGGGGGAGGGAGGGGGATGACGGTGGGGGGGGGGGGGCATCGGAGAAAGACGAGTCAGGCCGCACCGCCAAGCCGCGGCACTGTGGCACCGCGCAGCACGACGACGACGACGAGGGGAAGAACCGAGAAACATCTCGGCCCTCCCAAGTGAAACGGCGACAATGGCACCAAACGGCCGCACGTTCAGATTGTGAGTCGGCGGTCGAGGCAAGGCTGAGAGCATCGCGTGGACGATGGCAGCTACGATGACATCACTATGGCGGTCGGAGTGATGCTTACGATGACGACCGTGACCATGACGACTGTGACCATGACGACCGTGACCATGACGACCGTGACCATGATGACCGTGACCATGACGACCGTAACCATGACGACCATGACGATGCGATGAACCATGACCATGACGACCGTGACCATGACGACCGTGACTATCGTGACCATGACGACCGTGACGATGCGATGAACCGTGACCATGACGACCGTGACCGTGACGACCGTGACCCTGACGACCGTGACGATGCGATGAACTGTGACGACCGTGACGACCGTGACCATGACGACCGTGACGATGCGATGAACTGTGACGACCGCGACGACGAGCAGTGACGAGGAGCCGTGCTTGGCCGACTCACCGCGTCATGAGCACGGCGTTGTCGTGGTGCGCGAGGCCGTTGTCCGGCAGCGAGTCGCCCTGTGCGGCGCGCGTGTTCATCCCCTTCTGCCAGCGGCAGAAGCTGTCCAGGGATTTGTCAGCGTGGTGACTCAACTCCAGGTTCGGCTGCGGGGCCACGGACACAGAAACCACAAAGCCGTCACAACGCCATCACGGCACCATCACGGCACCATCACAATTGGGTCACAACGCCCGTCCCACCACAGTCTTGCTACCGCCACACCGCAGCTACCGCGGCGCCATTACAACTGTGGTCAGCACCTTCACCCGAGCAAGGCCGCAGCAGCGTTATTATTGTTGTTGTTGTTATTATTAGTACTGACGGGACAGCGGTGATCGCTGCTGCTGTGTGGAGTAAAATCCCGGTGTCAAATTTTGCTGAATTTTGACTGCGACGAAAGCGCTACAACAGCCTGCGGTCTCGCGAACGATGCCACGGGATCTTTAACGTCCACCGCGATTTAAGCGGACGGCGCGGTTGGCACGCGCCACCGCAGCAGCGCTGCGCCGGCGCGGCCGCCGGAGTCCAACCGCGAAGCTCTCCGCAACGGGCGGCGATGGCGCCACCACCGTGGAGCGAGGCGCGCACGGACAGAGAGACGCGAGCCGGGGAGACGCGCGGACACGCGGCGACGGCGCCGAGACTGCGTAGCGCCGAGCGCACGGCGCCTGGGCACGGAGGGCGAGTGCACAACGCCCGGAGGCGCAAGAACGTCGAGCAGACAGCCAGCAGACCCGGCGGGCACCCTTCCGAAGATCGAGCCGCGGGCCTCGGCGGGCTGTTTCCAGGGCGACGGGGCTCGGCGGGACTAGCGGACCGGCAGAGCGTTGGTGTCAGACAAGCGTGGACACGCACGGCGCGCTCAGCTGTTTAGAGAAACCTTCCTGCCCCCCCCCCTCTCTGTTTACATTGCACAAACTCCTCGACGATGCAGTGTCGGGCACACATACATGCACGCACACGCACACACGCACGCTCGTACGCACACACGTAAGCACGCACAAAGATAATGACGAAGCTAAAACCCGCGTAGACTTTGCAGGCTGTCAAGGCGCACGAGCAGGTGGTGTGTCCAGCATCACGCCCGGCCGGCTTCGTTTCCCCAGTGGCGATGTTTACACACCGCACCAGTTACTCATTTGAGGCTGAGTCGATCCAGGCGAGGCACAGGAGTGGGAATCAAATCGCCGAAGCGTGTGCCTGCGCCCCGATCTCACCGTGGTGCGGTGACAACGCTGGCGGCAGATCGCCCGGCCGCGTCTTGGCAAGAGTGTGAAAACGGAATTAGTAACGGGAGAATAATTTACGTGGTGGAGGCGGCTGTGGTGGTGGTGGCAGTGGGGGCGGTGGGGGCGGCGTATGCAGTCATCGCGGCACCCGAAGGAACCCCACGCAGACCAGAGGCAGAGACACACACCACACAGACCCCACTCAGAGACACGCAACACACTGACCCCACTCAGAGACACACAACACACGGACTCCACTCAGAGACACACAACACACTGACCCCACTCAGAGACACACAACACACGGACCCCGCTCAGAGACACACAACACACGGACCCCACTCAGAGACACGCCAAACTGACCCCACTCAGAGACACACAACACACGGACCCCACTCAGAGACACACAACACACGGACCCCACTCAGAGACACACAACACACTGACCCCACTCAGAGAGACACAACACACGGACCCCACTCAGAGACACACAACACACGGACCCCGCTCAGAGACACACAACACACGGACCCCGCTCAGAGACACGCCAAACTGACCCCACTCAGAGACACACAACACACGGACCCCACTCAGAGACACACAACACACGGACCCCACTCAGAGACACACAACACGCTGACCCCACTCAGAGAGACACAACACACGGACCCCACTCAGAGACACACAACACACGAACCCCACTCAGAGACACACAACACACGGACCCCACTCAGAGACACACAACACACGGACCTCACTCAGAGACGCACAACACACGGACCCCACTCAGAGACACACAACACACGGACCCCACTCAGAGACACACAACACACGGACCGAACTCGGAGACACACAACACACGGACCCCGCTCAGAGACACACAACACACGAACCCCACTCAGAGAGACACAACACACGGACCTCACTCAGAGACACACAACACACGGACCCCACTCAGAGACACACAACACACGGACCCCACTCAGAGACACACAACACACGGACCCCACTCAGAGACACACAACACACGGACCCCACTCAGAGACACACAACACACGGACCCCACTAAGAGACACACAACACACGGACCCCACTCAGAGACACACAACACACGAACCCCACTCAGAGACACACAACACACGGACCCCACTCAGAGACACACAACACACGGACCCCACTCAGAGACACACAACACACGGACCCCACTAAGAGACACACAACACACGGACCCCACTCAGAGACACACAACACACGAACCCCACTCAGAGACACACAACACACGGACCCCACTCAGAGACACGCAACACACGGACCTCACTCAGAGACACACAACACACGGACCCCACTCAGAGACACACAACACACGGACCTCACTCAGAGACACGCAACACACGGACCTCACTCAGAGACACACAACACACGGACCTCACTCAGAGACACGCAACACACGGACCCCACTCAGAGACACACAACACACGGACCTCACTCAGAGACACACAACACACGGACCCCACTCGGAGACACACAACACACGAACCCCACTCAGAGACACACAACACACGGACCCCACTCAGAGACACACAACACACGGACCCCACTCAGAGACACACAACACACGGACCCCACTAAGAGACACACAACACACGGACCCCACTCAGAGACACACAACACACGGACCCCACTCAGAGACACGCAACACACGGACCCCACTCAGAGACACGCAACACACGGACCTCACTCAGAGACACACAACACACGGACCCCACTCAGAGACACACAACACACGGACCTCACTCAGAGACACGCAACACACGGACCTCACTCAGAGACACGCAACACACGGACCCCACTCAGAGACACACAACACACGGACCTCACTCAGAGACACACAACACACGGACCCCACTCAGAGACACACAACACACGAACCCCACTCAGAGACACACAACACACGGACCCCACTCAGAGACACGCAACACTCGGACCCCACTCAGAGACACACAACACACGGACCTCGCTCAGAGACACACAACACACTGACCCCACTCAGAGACACACAACACACGAACCCCACTCAGAGACACACAACACACGGACCCCACTCAGAGACACACAACACACGGACCTCGCTCAGAGACACACAACACACTGACCCCACTCAGAGACACACAACACACGGACCCCACTCAGAGACACACAACACACGGACCCCACTCAGAGACACACAACACACGAACCCCACTCAGAGACACACAACACACGGACCCCACTCAGAGACACACAACACACGGACCCCACTCAGAGACACACAACACACGAACCCCACTCAGAGACGCACAACACACGGACCCCACTCAGAAAGACACAACACACGGACCTCACTCAGAGACACACAACACACGGACCCCGCTCAGAGACACACAACACACGAACCCCACTCAGAGAGACACAACACACGGACCTCACTCAGAGACACACAACACACGGACCCCACTCAGAGACACACAACACACGGACCCCACTCAGAGACACACAACACACGGACCCCACTCAGAGACACACAACACACGGACCCCACTCAGAGACACACAACACACGGACCCCACTCAGAGACACACAACACCCGGACCCCACTCAGAGACACACAACACACGAACCCCACTCAGAGACACACAACACACGGACCCCACTCAGAGACACACAACACACTGACCCCACTCAGAGACACGCAACACACGGACCTCACTCAGAGACACACAACACACGGACCTCGCTCAGAGACACACAACACACGGACCCCACTCAGAGAGACACAACACACGGACCCCACTCAGAGACACACAACACACGGACCCCGCTCAGAGACACACAACACACGGACCCCGCTCAGAGACACGCCAAACTGACCCCACTCAGAGACACACAACACACGGACCCCACTCAGAGACACACAACACACGGACCCCACTCAGAGACACACAACACACTGACCCCACTCAGAGACACACAACACACGGACCCCACTCAGAGACACACAACACACGAACCCCACTCAGAGACACACAACACACGGACCCCACTCAGAGACACACAACACACGGACCTCATTCAGAGACACAACACACGGACCTCACTCAGAGACACACAACACACGGACCCCACTCAGAGACACACAACACACGGACCCCACTCAGAGACACACAACACACGGACCGAACTCGGAGACACACAACACACGGACCCCACTCAAGAGACAGCCAAACTGACCCCACTCAGAGACACACAACACACGGACCCCACTCAGAGACACACAACACACGAACCCCACTCAGAGACACACAACACACGAACCCCACTCAGAGACGCACAACACACGGACCCCACTCAGAAAGACACAACACACGGACCTCACTCAGAGACACACAACACACGGACCCCGCTCAGAGACACACAACACACGGACCTCACTCAGAGACACACAACACACGGACCCCACTCAGAGACACACAACACACGAACCCCACTCAGAGACACACAACACACGGACCCCACTCAGAGACACGCAACACTCGGACCCCACTCAGAGACACACAACACACGGACCCGCTCAGAGACAACACAACACACGGACCCCACTCAGAGACACACAACACACGGACCCTCACTCAGAGACACCACAACACACGGAACCCACTCAGAGACACACAACACACGGACCCACTCAGAGACACACAACACACGGACCTCACTCAGAGACACACAACACACTGACCTCACTCAGATGACACACAACACACGGACCCCACTCAGAGACACACAACACACGGACCCCACTCAGAGACACACAACACACGAACCCTCACTCAGAGACACACAAACACACGGACCCCATCTCAGAGACAACAACACACGGACCCTCACTCAGAGACACACAACACAACGAACCCCACTCCGAGACAGCACACACACCACGGACCCCCACTCAGAAGACACCAAACACACGGACCTCACTCAGAGACACACAACACACGGACCCCAGCTCAGAGACACACAACACACGGAACCCCACTCAGGAGAGCCACAACACACGGACCTCCACTCAGAGCACACAACACACGGACCCCACTCAGAGGACACACAACACACAGACCCCAATCAGAGACACACAACACACGGACCCCACTCTCAGAGACACCAACACTCGGACCCCACTCAGAGACACACAACACACGGACCTCGCTCAGAGACACACAACACACGGACCCCACTCAGAGAGACACAACACACGGACCCCACTCAGAGACACACAACACACGGACCCCCGCTCAGAGACACACAACACACGGACCCCGCTCAGAGACACGCCAAACTGACCCCACTCAGAGACACACAACACACGGACCCCACTCAGAGACACACAACACACGGACCCCACTCAGAGACACACAACACACTGACCCCACTCAGAGACACACAACACACGGACCCCACTCAGAGACACACAACACACGAACCCCACTCAGAGACACACAACACACGGACCCCACTCAGAGACACACAACACACGGACCTCATTCAGAGACACAACACACGGACCTCACTCAGAGACACACAACACACGGACCCCACTCAGAGACACACAACACACGGACCCCACTCAGAGACACACAACACACGGACCGAACTCGGAGACACACAACACACGGACCCCACTCAAAGACACGCCAAACTGACCCCACTCAGAGACACACAACACACGGACCCCACTCAGAGACACACAACACACGAACCCCACTCAGAGACACACAACACACGAACCCCACTCAGAGACGCACAACACACGGACCCCACTCAGAAAGACACAACACACGGACCTCACTCAGAGACACACAACACACGGACCCCGCTCAGAGACACACAACACACGAACTCCACTCAGAGAGACACAACACACGGACCTCACTCAGAGACACACAACACACGGACCCCACTCAGAGACACACAACACACGGACCCCACTCAGAGACACACAACACACGGACCCCACTCAGAGACACACAACACACGGACCCCACTCAGAGACACACAACACACGGACCCCACTCAGAGACACACAACACACGGACCCCACTCAGAGACACACAACACACGGACCCCACTCAGAGACACACAACACACGAACCCCACTCAGAGACACACAACACACGGACCCCACTCAGAGACACACAACACACTGACCCCACTCAGAGACACGCAACACACGGACCTCACTCAGAGACACACAACACACGGACCTCGCTCAGAGACACACAACACACGGACCCCACTCAGAGAGACACAACACACGGACCTCACTCAGAGACACACAACACACGGACCCCACTCAGAGAGACACAACACACGGACCTCACTCAGAGACACACAACACACGGACCCCACTCAGAGACACACAACACACGGACCTCACTCAGAGACACGCAACACACGGACCTCACTCAGAGACACACAACACACGGACCTCACTCAGAGACACGCAACACACGGACCCCACTCAGAGACACACAACACACGGACCTCACTCAGAGACACACAACACACGGACCCCACTCAGAGACACACAACACACGAACCCCACTCAGAGACACACAACACACGGACCCCACTCAGAGACACGCAACACTCGGACCCCACTCAGAGACACACAACACACGGACCTCACTCAGAGACACACAACACACTGACCCCACTCAGAGACACACAACACACGAACCCCACTCAGAGACACACAACACACTGACCCCACTCAGAAACACACAACACACGGACCCCACTCAGAGACACACAACACACGGACCCCACTCAGAGACACACAACACACGGACCCCACTCAGAGACACACAACACACGGACCCCACTCAGAGACACACAACACACGAACCCCACTCAGAGACACACAACACACGGACCCCACTCAGAGACACACAACACACGGACCTCATTCAGAGACACAACACACGGACCTCACTCAGAGACACACAACACACGGACCCCACTCAGAGACACACAACACACGGACCCCACTCAGAGACACACAACACACGGACCGAACTCGGAGACACACAACACACGGACCCCACTCAGAGACACGCCAAACTGACCCCACTCAGAGACACACAACACACGGACCCCACTCAGAGACACACAACACACGAACCCCACTCAGAGACACACAACACACGATCCCCACTCAGAGACGCACAACACACGGACCCCACTCAGAAAGACACAACACACGGACCTCACTCAGAGACACACAACACACGGACCCCGCTCAGAGACACACAACACACGAACCCCACTCAGAGAGACACAACACACGGACCTCACTCAGAGACACACAACACACGGACCCCACTCAGAGACACACAACACACGGACCCCACTCAGAGACACACAACACACGGACCCCACTCAGAGACACACAACACACGGACCCCACTCAGAGACACACAACACACGGACCCCACTCAGAGACACACAACACACGGACCCCACTCAGAGACACACAACACACGGACCCCACTCAGAGGACACACAACACACGAACCCCACTCAGAGACACACAACACACGGACCCCACTCAGAGACACACAACACACTGACCCCACTCAGAGACACGCAACACACGGACCTCAATCAGAGACACACAACACACGGACCTCGCTCAGAGACACACAACACACGGACCCCACTCAGAGAGACACAACACACGGACCTCACTCAGAGACACACAACACACGGACCCCATTCAGAGAGACACAACACACGGACCTCACTCAGAGACACACAAACACACGGACCCCACTCAGAGACACACAACACACGGACCTCACTCAGAGACACGCAACACACGGACCTCACTCAGAGACACACAACACACGGACCTCACTCAGAGACACGCAACACACGGACCCCACTCAGAGACACACAACACACGGACCTCACTCAGAGACACACAACACACGGACCCCACTCAGAGACACACAACACACGAACCCCACTCAGAGACACACAACACACGGACCCCACTCAGAGACACGCAACACTCGGACCCCCACTCAGAGACACACAACACACGGACCTCGCTCAGAGACACACAACACACTAGACCCCACTCAGAGACACACAACACACGAACCCCACTCAGAGACACACAACACACTGACCCCACTCAGAGACACACAACACACGGACCCCACTCAGAGACACACAACACACGGACCCCACTCAGAGACACACAACACACGGATCCCACTCAGAGACACACAACACACGGACCCCACTCAGAGATACACAACACACGGACCCCACTCAGAGACACACAACACACGGACCCCACTCAGAGAGAGGGGCGCCTGGATCGGGAGGCGAACCCCCCCGCCCCCCCCCCCCCCCCCCCCGGATGGTACGCTGGCAGAGTGGGGCCTTGTTTTTTCAGGACGCTTTGAAGGCCACGGTCCCCAGCTGCCGTTACCATGGCCCCAGGGGGGGCGTGAAGGGGGCGGCACGGCGCCGTGGTTATTTTAAGGCGAAGGTGGCGGCGTCACCGGAGCGGAACACTGCCGGCATTCTTCCACTCACTCGGGTGGACGGGACCCAGAGTCACGCTCGCTCGCTTGTCCGCTGCTCGCTCGCTCGCTCACTCACTCACTCGCTCGCTCGTCCGCTGCCCGCTCGCTCGCCGGGCCCCGGAGGTGGACGCGCGATGAGCGCGGAGGACGCGAGATACGCAGAGCGTCCAGGCCGCGACCGCATGGGCAGCCACGCGGGCAGCCACGCGGGCAGCCGCATGGGCAGCCACGTGGGCAGCCAGACGTGACTGCTGCCACCGCCTCCTCTATCGCAACCACCACCACCGCCGCCGCTGCCACCATCATCGCAGCCGACAACACTGCCAACACCGCCACCATCACAGCCAGAGTTGCCACCTGTTCAGGTTTTCCCAGCATCAGCCCTCTTCGTCCAGCTGGGTTTGTCCTTAGAATGTTAGAGCTGAGGTGGGGTCAGTGCAGACTTTAAGCCCCACGACTGCCACATGTGGGGGGACAGCCGTGTTTGTGTTGTTTTTTACAGCGGTCCCCGAGCGCCAACTCGCTTCCCGCATCACTTCCCAGAGCCGTTCCTGGATGGGTTGCCGGATGGGTTCCAGGAGCAGTTCCTGTAGCAGCTCCCGTAGCGGTTTCCAGAGTGGTTCCCGGAGCAATTCCGGGATCGGTTCCCAGATCAGTTCCCAGATCGGTTCCCAGATCGGTTCCCAGATCGGTTCCCAGATCGGTTCCCAGATCGGTTCCCAGATCGGTTCCCAGATCGGTTCCCAGATCAGTTCCCAGATCAGTTCCCAGATCGGTTCCCAGATCGGTTCCCAGAGCGGCTCCTGGATCAGTTCCCGGAAGATTCCCAGATCGGTTCCCGGATGGGTTCCCGGAGCGGCTTCAAACATAATGCAGCGACTCTGCCGGAGCTCACACGAGCAGACAGACGCGCGGCGACACGAGGAGTGGTCGTGGCTCGTCCCCCACCTCGGAGCGCTCCCCCACAGAAGATCGTCATCGATTTGATCGATCGAATTACTCGATCGCCATCTGATACAGTCTGCGCGCGGGGGATAGAGCATTGCCCCCTTGCGCAAGGCGTGGGTTTTCTCTGGGAGCTCCGGTTTTCCTCCCACACATGGTAAAATCATAAACACAACTCATCGTTAATCGGCTGGAAACATCTCACGAGCACAGCACGGCAGTACTGGCAGCAGACTCGTGCCCTGGGTCACCCGTGAGAACAAGACTCCTGGCCTGCTCTCTTGAGCAGGATAGGAGCTCTCACCTGGATAAACAGTTAAACCCTGAGACCTGTTAGGCAACGCAAGAAACGCGTGATAATTAAAACCAAATTACCCTGAGAGAGAGCGGCGGGGGATGCGTCAGCTATTGTGAAAGCCCAGGTGAAACGGGGCCCCAAGTTTCCCAAGAATAACAAGAGTCGCCGGGGGGAGAAGATTGCATCGCACGTTGGCAACAACACGGAGGTGACATCGCCGGCCAGCAGAGGACTCCTGGCCCGGGCCAAGGCCAAACCCAATGCTCCGTGCTGTGTTCTTGGCCTGAAACCGACTGCCTCCCCATCCCATAGACTCACACGGAGACTCGCAGATGGTGCAGACTCGCACAGAGACATACAGAATCACATCGATCTGTAACATGCACCGCGGGCAAACCGTATGGTGGGCGCTCCGGCCTGCGAAGGCCCCGTGGTGACCATCACTGCCGCCGCCGGCTTTACAGCGGCGACGTCGCTCCCTACCGCCAGGCTCGACCCTTCTGCGAACCGCAGCAGCGCCTTCTTTCGTGACGACAGCCGCGCGCTATCGCAATGACGGCGCCGATACCGCGCGCGCTCCGTTATTGCCGTTACTACGGAGAGCGGTGGGGGTGCCACGGCAACGCTACGGAGCGGCCACCCCACGGGGCGACAGCGACCCGAGCGGAGGGGCGTGCCACCGACGGGCGCCCGGCCTGCACCGGCGTAGGAAACGGGTTCCGTAAAACGCTGCCCGGGCTGTGCGGGGAAACAGACAGGAAGGCACTTAACAGATCACAGAGGGCCCTTAATGGGCCCTGGCTAACACCGAACACATGTCTGGCGCACGGCTGCGTGCTACTGACCTCATTCTCGCGGACACGTGCGCCACATGTGCCACTGTGTGCCACGCTCACCACGCACGCGACGTCGGCGCTGACCGACCGCTGTCTTGGGCAACGATGGCGGCGGCGACGGCGGACACAGACACGCGTAGAGATGTGTACACGGCCTCCGCCCGTGCGTTAAGCAAAAAACTACGGCAGCGGCAATTCCTGAACGAGTTCATTCTGGTCCCATTGTCGCAGGTCACCGTCAAAATTGATTTGAGCAAATTGTGACCGGCTGTGTTTGTCTATCTCTGCATCACTGCCACTGCCCAGAAAGTCGGTCTCGTGTGCTCACATTTACCGTGACGGCAGCCTGAGGCAAGAGGGACCACAATGCACTTCTTTGGGAACTGCCCATAATGCTTTGCCCAGAGGGCCGGCTGCACGGCATGCACGCGCGTGAGTGCGTCGCGGATTCACGCGCATCGTCTGCAGCGTCACGCTAACACGCGGTGACACAGCAACAACAGCAGCAGCAGCAGCAACAGCAGGCGCACGCGACGTCGCTCACCTGCTCTTCCGTGAGGAGGATCAGCCGAGTGACCATGATGCTCACGGCATTGCCAAGGCTGGAATCGTGGAAGAGTTTGGCGACCTGACCTCCACCAAACAAAACAGGTTTGGGTTGACCAGGGGATCGGGGCGGGGTAGAGGAAGGGAGAGGGAAGGCGGGGCGGGGGAGGTCGAGGGCGAGGAGAGTGGAGGTGGGGAGCCGGGGTGGGAGAGGCGAGGGGAGACACAAGCCGAGTCACTTCCGAGTTGGGCGTCACGACCGTCCGTCTGCCGACGCACACAACGACAAAGATCCCGTGTGGCCAAGCGCTGCTTTGAAGGCACACAAGGGGGTGGGTGGGCCAGCACCATGCCCCACCGCCTTTGTCTCCACAGGTGCTCATTTGAGGCTGAGTTGACCTACGGGAGTCCCAAGACCGGTTCAGATAATCGTCACTGGTGTTGGCCATGAGCGGGAATTGAACTCGGGTCTCCGGGTTTGAAGAGCTCTAACTGCTACAACACCACTCCCCGCAGACACACATGCACGGACAAAAGACAAAGGCACACACGTGGACACACACGTGGACACACACGTGAACATACACGTGAACACACACACACGTGGACACACACGTGGACACACAGTGGACACACACGTGAACATACACGTGAACACACACACACGTGGACACACACGAGGACACACAGTGGACACACACGTGAACATACACGTGAACACACACACACGTGGACACACACGTGGACACACAGTGGACACACACGTGAACATACACGTGAACACACACACACGTGGACACACACGAGGACACACAGTGGACACACACACACACGTGTGTACGCTTGGCAACTCCCAGCTGCTGCACAGGGAATGATGGCGGCACCTCCACCACAGGGGCCGTGACGACGCACGGTGGTCACGCGGGGGGGGAAGGGAGAGGGGGGGGGGAGAGGGGGGGGCGGCCCTCGATTTCGCCCGGTCAGCGCGTGCCGGGCAGCTCGTCCGAGGTCAAGGTGGCTCAATCATTCTGGGTCGTCATCCTCCATCTGTCTCTCTCGCTCTCTCTGCTCTCACTCTCCCAGTGCCTTTGGCCTAGAACCGAGCACCGCTCCCACGGTGCTCACCGTGCGCTCGTCGTCGGGAGCGAGCCCGAGCTTGCGCAGGTGTTTGGCGCCGAGCCACCAGGTGGGCTCACCTTTGGCAAACCGGCCGGCCGCGCCGCCTGTCGCGGTCAGCTTCGGAGGTGCGCATGCGGGGCGCCGCGTTGCCGACCGACGAACGAACGAACGAACTCGCGGCACTTTCGTTCCCACGGGTGCCGCCAGGGCTCCGGTTTCATTTTAAGCCGCCGCCGAACCGGCTCGAGAGTGGCGAGACCGCCAGACGCTCGCGTCCTCGCGACCGCCCAGCGCCCCCTCCCAGCGCGGCGAGCGGTTGCCGTTTAAACGGTCGCGGTGGCCGCCCCCGACGCTACTGCCGAGCGGCACCTCGCTCTCGGGGCCTCTCTGCCGCTTGCCCCCCCACCCCCACCGCCGCCGCGGGAGGACCGAGGACCTGCTGCTGAGAACTCCAGCGGCGCCCCTCGGCCAGCAGAGCCCAGCCGGGCCCTCCCGGGTCCTGCATGAGTCTATGGGTCTCTACACTAGTCTATGGGTCTCTGTGCCAGTCTGTGGGTCTCTACACTAGTCTATGGGTCTCTGTGCCACTCTCTAGCTCTATATGAAAGTCACAGCTGACCGGGCTGAGACCAATCAACTTCGGAAGTCTAAACCGGGGCCCTCTCGGCCCCCACGGCCCCCGCTGGGCCACCCGGCCGCCAACTTACGATGTTCATGATGGTGAGCAGGTAGTCCTCAATGTCCCGGCGCCCGTGGAAGCCCACCATGAGCTTGTCGGCCACCACCAGCGTCTCCACGGTGCGCTCCACGCTCACCGAGCGGCGCCCGCGCTGGGCCGCCGACGACGCCGCCAGCGGCGGCCGCCACCACCACGCCCCGCGCTGCCGTGCCGGCGCTTTGGCCCCTTTCCGCCGGCCGCTGCCTCCCGTCCAGGACTTCGCTGCCCGGGCAGAACACAGAGCGAGCAAGGGCGTCACTAAAACTACTCAACGAGACTATTATTTTTAATTTTACCAGGGTGAAGCCCCGCTGAGCTGTTAGTCCTTTGTCGGAAGCGACCTGGCCACAAATGATCGCTCAAAGAAGCGGCTCATCATCATCATCACCACGTGGAAATGTACCGCGGCAGCGAAATACTCTGAACGCGTGGTGATGTCGATTCTAAATGTCGAGGTAAAAAACCGGAGGACCCGGAGGAAAATCCACGCGACCACGGGGAAAGACGCACAAACTCCAAAAATATACAGCAGGCGTCAGGGTCGGGGCCAGACCCAGGGTGTGAGTGAGTGCGGGGAGCGGTGGTGCAACGGTTAGCGTGCCGTGCAACGAACCCCGGCAAACCCGAGTTCGATTCCCGCTCCCACAATCAATAACAGTGACGAATATTTGAATCGGTCCCTGGGCTTCCCCTTAGTGGGAGGGAGAGTCTGTTGGCATGAGGATGATGATGACGATGAGGTGGATGATGATGATGAGGTGGACGATGATGATGAGGTGGATGATGATGATGTGGACCCGTAGGCGCTGCTCACCCCCTACGCCGCACGCCGCCTCCTCCTCCCCGTGCTTGCGGTGCAGCCGCACGGCCGAGCGCTTGAAGACGAGGTGCGGCCTCTCCTCCACCTCCTCCACCTCCCCCACCCGCCCCGCCCCATCGTGCCGCCCGCGCCGCGCTCGCCGCGACGACGGCGACGACGGCGAGCTGGAGGTGGCGTTCCGCAGCGGTTCGATAAAGAACTCCTCTCCGTCCGCCACGATCACCCCGTGCTGTGGGTACGGGGGGGGGGGGGGGGGGCGGGAGCCGAGGGAAGGGGGGAAAGAGTCCATCGAGCGCCAACGATCAGCATGGCCGCGTCTGTTCGTTTGCCGCGAAGCTCAGCAGGCTCCGGCCTGCTTAGCGAGTCGCCAGGTCGGGCGAATCGCCGCGTGCACGTTGAACTTCGTTCGCGCCGCGCTAAACGGGAGGCCGCTGACGGAACCGGAGCCGGCCGGAGGGAACGGCGCGGCTCTCCGGACTCCGCTGGACAAGGCGCCGTGACTTCTCGCCGGAGCCACCGCCGCGGCCGCTGCCGTTGGCATTGCTGCCACGCTCAGCAGCCGCGGCCACGTTGGGTCTGCGGGGACGTCAAGGGACTCCGACGGTGCCCTCCTCAATTGAAAATCCACGGGAGGCCCAGCTTCCATAAATAAAACCTCATCGCACCTTCTCACACGCACTGTCACACACACTCTCACACACACACTCACACACACTGACCACACTCTCACACTCACACACACTGTCACACACACTCTCACACACACACTCACACACACTGTCACACACACACACTCTCACACACTCACACACACACTCTCTCTCACACACTTTCACACACACACTCTCACACCCTGACCACACTCTCACACACACACACTCACCACACTCTAACACACACACTCACACACACTCTCACACACTCACATACTTTCACACACACACTCTCACACACTGACCACACTCTCACACACACACACTCACCACACTCTAACACACACTCACACACTCTCACACACACTCTCACACACACTCACTCACACACTTTAACACACACACTCACACACTCTCACACACACACTCACCACACACTCACACACTCACACACACAACAACAAAAACAACCGCCATTCGCCACTAAGTGGCGGTGACGTCACCACGACGCTTGTGCCAGGCCAAGTGCACCTTGAGGCCACGTGAAGTGTCGAACGCCCGCTGGCAGGAGGTCACGGGGCAGACCCAGCAGGTGCCACGGGTCGACTGATCGAGATGACCGATATGACTGGCTGATGCACCACCTTTGCCCCCTACTGTACCAACTTGCTGTGCTTTAGCCACCCGGCGCTCCGCTCGTTGTTGTGAGCGTCGCTCCTCCGCCCTCCGTTGTTGTTGTAGGGCGACTGCCTCCAACTCCCCAGTAACGTCCTTCACGAGCCTCCTCCACTGAGGCCGATCTTGACACCGCTGGTACCAGTCATCGGCAAGTCCACTCAGCTCCACGTCCTCCTGTACCACATCACTCCATCTCTTCTGTAGCCCGTGCCGCGCCCGTTTAGCCCCCTCGATCCGGCCGAACAAAAGCTGTTTAGGCATGCGGTGGCTGGGCATGCGAGCTACATGACCCAGCCAACGCAGCCTTGCCTGCCGGAGGAGCTCACCGATGGGACTTTGCCCAGATCTTTCAAGGATTTGTGAGCTCCTCACACAATCCAGCCTGGTTAAGCCCAGGATGGATCGTAGGCAGGCCAGCCTAAATGTTTCCAACACACACACACTCTCACACACACATTCACACACACACTCTCACACACTGACCACACTCTCACACACACACTCACACACACTCTCACGCACACACTCACCACACTCTCACACACTCACACACACCACACTCTCACACACTCACACACACCACACTCTCACACACACACACACACTCTCACACACACACACTCACCACACTCTCACACACACTCACTCACACACACACACACACTCACACACACTCTCACACACACTCACACACTCTCACACACACTCACACACACAATCTCACACACACTCACTCACACACTCTCACACACACACTCTCACACACACACTCACACACACACACTGTCACCCTCTCACACACACACTCACACACTCACCACACACACTTATCACACTCTCACACTCACCACACACTCACACACTGCAACTCCACACAGAAGGGGGCCAGAGCCGGGAATCGAACCCACGCTCTTCTTGCTGCGCGGCGCGAGCGTCACCACTTCGCCGCCACCCTGATGATCAACGCTGCCCTGGGGCGGCCTTCATCCAGCAGCGGATTAAGCAAGGGCCGTGAGTGATGACGACAGCAGCAGTAGCATTATTGTTGTCATTATAGTTCAAGCCAGTGGCCGTGAGCAAGTGGCTCAGCAGTGCACGGGGCTGCCACAAGCAAAGCACGCACAGAGCAAAGACAAAGATCCCCCCCCCGTGTAGCCTTAACAGACTGTTGGGGCAAGTGCTGTTAGCGAGTAGCACCTACGGAGGCCGGCACGGTACACGAGGGAAGTCGGTGGGCAGCGCCACGCCCGGCCGCCTTTGTCTCCCCAGTGGCGATGTTTAATACACACCGCACTAGGTACTCATTTGCGGCTGAGTCGACCTAAGGGAGGCCCATGACCGGTTCAGATAATCGTCACCGGTGTTGGCCCTGAGCGGGCATTGAACCAGGGTCGTCAGCCTCGGAGCGCGGAGCAATAACTGCTGCACTACCGCTCCACACACGCGCACACACACACGCACGCACACGCACGCACGCACATGCACACACACGCACACACGCACACGCGCGCACAAACACACACGCACACACACTCACACACACGCACACACACTCCACACACGCATGCACACACACGCACCCCCTTTGCCTTGGACCCACAGTCCTTCCTGTCTAGCATTTGCTCTGCTGCACCACCCCCGCCTCTCTCCCTCCCTCTCCCCCCCCTCTCCCTCTCTCTCCTTCTCCCACTCTGCGCGCTCCGACTTCGCTCGCCGTTACAAAAACATCGACCTCAAAAACCCGCGCGCCAGCCAGAGGGGGTGCACGACGCTGGCGCTGCCGCCGCCGCCGCCGCCACAGCGGGGCGAGGACCGGGCTGGCCGCCACGGCCGCCACCGCAGCGGCGCGGCACCAGCGCCAGGCCGTGCCGCCGCTCCGCCACCACGATTTCCATTTTCCCAGAACCGTGGGAACGGCGGTGGCGGCGCGCTCGCCGGTTCCGCGTCGTTACGGGGGGCGGGGGCAGCGGCGGCGGCGGTCACTCGCCCCCGCTGTGAACCCGTCGCCCCGAGTTCGATTCACGGCCACGGACAATCGCACTGACCAGCGTAGTGAAGTATGATCAACAGCCCCCCACCCCCCCCCGTGACGATCCTGCACGGTGAGAAAAGGATTTCCTCCTCCAGCAGTGGATTGACAGAAGGGCCGTGCTCGAACGCTCGGACAAGGTGACATGGAAACCTCGTCAGTGACGATGACGACGACGGTGGCGATGGCGACGGTGACTGTTGACAAGGCGGGTGGAGTGCGCGATGCGACGACGACGACGCTAGCTGGGTAGGGAGGTGAGCGAGAGCGTCAATGTGACAACGGTGTGACGAGCATCGCTCCCACGGGCCACAGCCGGTGGGAAACCGCCGCCCATGACTGTGCGTGGACCAGAGTGGTCACCAGAGGAAGAAATGAAACGAAACTATATTAATTATTTTGCCGAGTAAGGCCCACTGAGCAATATGGCTCAGAAGCAATCTGGCAATCAGAAATTCTATCTCAATGAAGTGGCTTGTCACGTGGAAATGTATAGCGATCAAACCCAGGACCCCCTGTATACCTGGCGAGGTGGTTAACATCTCGCCACCGCGGCAGAGAGTCCCCTCTGCGGTATCCGCTTCTGCGGGGCCGTTCTCTCACCAAAAACCCAAACCCGGGCGGCGCACTCCGACCCCCCACCCGCCCTCCCGCCCCCACCCGCCCCCTCGCCCCCCTCGCCCCCCTCGCCCCCCCCGCCCCCCTCGCCTCCCTCGCCTCCCGCTCACCAGGCCGTTGCAGTTGCTGAGTGCGACGCGGGTGGTGCCCTGGCGGCCCTGCAGGTGGCCCGTGTAGTGGCAGTCGGAGACGTAGTTGTGGCGCCAGTCGAGGCCGCGGCGGCCCCAGTACTCGACGGAGAAGGCCCGCGACACGAGCGCCGCGTTCAGGCTCAGGTTGAGGTGGAGCTGACGCCCGTAGGCGGCGAGCCGGTAGTAGACCTGCGCCGCGTCGCCGTGCCCGTCGCCTGCGCCGCACGAGAGACGCGACAGGTTCCACCACCACCCCCTCGTAGCCTTTGGCGGATCGTCGGGGCGAGCGACGGTTTAGCGGCGCCCGAGAAGGCCGGCGTGGCACGGGTGGGCGGGCGGCGCGACGCCACGCCCGGGCCACCTTTGTCTCCCTCGGTGGGCGATTTTTTTTTTCACGCACCGCACCAGACCGAGTCGACCTAGGGGAGGCCCGGGACCGGTTCGCTTGCGCGCACCCGCCACGCCGTCGTCACGGCCATGTTCTATCAGCTGCTGGATGAAAACCTCCTCCCCACACCCCCACTGCCGGCAGAATTCTTAGCGGCGCACCGAGTGCCAATTTGGCCGATCGCGACGAGCGGGTCAAGCGTTCGACGCTTGGCGTGGGCGCAGGGCCCGGTCGGCCGTGCGAGCAAGAAAGAGAGAGAGCAGGAGAGAGTGAGAGAGACACAGAGCGAGAGAGAGAGTGAGAGAGCGAGCGAGAGAAGAGCAGGAGAGAGCGAAAAGACAGAGCGAGAGAGAGCGAGAGAGTGAGAGAGACAGAGCGAGAAAGAGAGCAAGAGAGAGCGAGAGAGAGTGAGAGAGTGAGAGCGAGTGAGTGAGAGTGAGAGAGACAGAGAGTGAGAGAAAGAGCACGAGAGAGAACAGGAGAGAGTGAGAGACAGAGCGACAGGGCGAGACAGAGTGAGAGAGCGAGAGAAAGTGAGAGAGAGCGTGCTATCCGCGTCGGGGTCAATGCTCTGATTTGATTCGGTATGTTGTCCACACTGCACTGTGTGGTTGTATGTGGCCTTCGACACGGAGAGTGGCGTACACAGCCGCACCAAACCGCACGGAAACAAATCCTGAACGACACGAGGGACCCCGACCGACGAGACGACACCAAAATAAAATCGATTCCCGAACCAAGCGATTTGGCGACGCCGGCCACACCGCCACCCGTCGCCGTTTCCCGGCAGCGGCACGCAACTCACAAACGGCTCGGCGCCGGGGTCGTAGCGGGAACAACGCACAAAGCGGGCGACGTTTTGGGCAAAGGACCTCCCCCCTCATCGCGTCGAGTCACCGGGCGCCGAGCACCAACCCCGGACTGCTCTCGCCGCGACGGCCTCCGCACCCTTCGGGGGGTGCCAAACGAGGAAGCGCCATCCTACACGGGCCTCTGCGCGAAGGCCGGCCCTGCGGCGGCGGCTGCGGCGACTGTGGCACAGTCGGTGCAGTTGGGGGGGGGAGGCTCAGTCTCGTGAGACGAGAGGTCGGCGGGATGAACGCGCGGGGTTCGTGCACCGCGCGTCCAGCGGAGGCAGAGGGGGGCAGCAGCCGACGGAGATTTCCTGCTCAGAAGGAGGGAACTGAACCAGTGGTGCGGTGGATATTCCACGTTACTATGGTACGCAGGGGACGAGTCTATCCGTAGGGCAAGCGCCATTCACCTTCTCCGCGTTGGGATCACGCGCAGCGGCGGCGGCGGTAGCATCGCACACCCCTCCCCCCCCCACTGCAACAACTTGGCAGGCCTCTCCTGAAAAGCGGCCTTGGGGAAGTCTGCGACGCTGTCGTGGGCGAGCTGAGCGCGATCGTGGCCAACGCCGAATTGACCTCCCGGCACCGCCGCACGAAGGCCTCGCCGCAGGGGCCTCGCGCCGGGGTCCTTCGAGGCCGCTACCCCGTCCGGCTCGCCACCGGTTGCCCGAGCATCCCGTCCTCACCGGGGCAACCCGCTGGGCTCTCGGCCGCCCGCCACAACAAGCGGCAAGCGGGCGCCGGGCGCCGTGGCGGCGCCTTGCCAATGCGGTGACGCGACAACAATGTGCCCGAGTACTCAGCAGACGTGGCGAGCGAGCGCGAGCTCCGCGTGCCACTCGCGAGTCAGGCGAGAGAGGAGGTTGGGGCCTTCGGGGTCGGGTCTGTGACGAGCCCGGAGCGGACGTCTCACTGGCAGAGCAGGGCCATCGTCACGCCGTCTCTCTCCCCTCTCTATCCCCTCTCCCCTCTCTCTCCCCTCTCTCGCCACCTCCCCGGTGCCCTTTCGCGTGGGCCGGCAGCGGTGAAACGCTGCGATCGCCAACAGTGAGGTGGGCGAGGTCACCGGGTAGTTCGCTCTCACGGGCCGTGTCAATAAATTGCATTGCCTCACGTTTTGCGACCTTAGGCGGGACCCATTTCTGCTCTGTGGTGGTGGTGAGCCTTCGATGGGTCTCTTGAAAGTCGGTGCGGATTGCACGCTGCGGCTACCACGGTATTTTACGTGTCTATAATGTTGTACTCATCTATCCAGGACAGCCACGCTGAGTCGCAGGCAGGGATGTCTTTCAGGAGGGTCCTGCCGCCGCCGCTGCTACATTGGGGGGTTTTTTATTGTAAGATGTTCCCAGCCGATTCGTTATTATACACGTGCAGGAGGAGAAAACCGGTGCGCCCGGAGAAAACCCCGCGCTTAGCGCGAGGGGACAACGCTCAATCCCCGTACAGACGGACACAGATGGCGAGAAGTCCACTTTCTGTACCGCCTTCTCCTGGCGAGCCGGGGATACGGCACCACCCACAGGAAGGGAGTTGCACAGCCCATCTGTGTGCGATCCACCAACCTCTCGACTGCCTCTCGCTGGATGGCTCCAGGCCGCCAGGTGCAGCAGCGTGGCCACCACGGCGCACCGGGTACATAGCCAAGGTAGAGGCGCAGCCCTGCAATCGCTGGCTCACGCCGCTGCTGGCAAAAGAAGGGGTCTCCGCTAATTTGGAAGGTATTTGGCTTCCTCTCTCTCGCGCTCAAACAAATAAACTCGCAGCGTGAGGGAGCGACGCGGGGCCACGCTGCCTGCACGGTTAGACGGACTGCACGGGGTCTCTCCTCCGTCTCGTGGCCGCAAGTTCGACGTTCCGGCAGCGAGCCTATGTCAGCCTTGGCCGCGATGTCTCCCCCTTTCTCTCCCTCTCCTTGTTTCTCCCTCTCTCCCCCTGTCTCTCTCTCTCTCTCTGCATCTCTCTCCCCGTTTCTCTCTGTCTCTCCTCCCTGTCTCTCTCTCTGTATCTCTCTCCCCGTCTCTCTTTCTCTCTGTCTCTCTCTCCTCCACCGCTGCCCCAAGATCGTCCAAAACTGGCGACCCCCTGCAAGTAGTGGCCACTCGTGAATTTCTCGCCAAATTCTTTCCCCCCACCGACCCACCCACCCCTGTCCGCCCATCTCTCCCTCCCTCTCTCTATGACGGGAATTCTCTCCCCCCACCCCCTCCCGCTGTGTCCGGCCGCCCGGTTCCCCCCACTCTGAAAATACTCTAAAACATTCCCCTCTCTCCTCGCTCTCCCCCCGTCTCTCTCCCCGCTCTCATCCTACCTCTACCCCCTCTCTCCCCCTCTCTCCCCGCTCTCCTCCTACCTCTACCCCCCCTCTCCCCCCGCTCTCTCCTACCTCTACCCCCTCTCCCCCCGCTCTCCTCCCCGCTCTCTCCTACCTCTACCCCCTCTCCCCCCGCTCTCTCCTACCTCTACCCCCTCTCCCCCCCGCTCTCTCCCCGCTCTCATCCTACCTCTACCCCCTCTCCCCCCTCTCCCCTGTCTCATCCCCTCTCTCCCTCTCTCTCTGCCTCTCTCCCCGCTCTCTCCCCGCTCTCTCCTCCCTCTACCCCCTCTCCCCCCGCTCTCTCCTACCTCTACCCCCTCTCCCCCCGCTCTCATCCCCGCTCTCATCCTCCCTCTACCCCCTCCTCCCCCCTCTCCCCCTGGCTCATCCCCTCTCTCCCTCTCTCTCCTCTCTCCCCGCTCTCTCCCCGCTCTCTCCTCCCTCTACACCCCTCTCCCCCCTCTCCCCCCTCTCTCCCCCGCTCTCTGCCTCCCTCTCTCCCCGCTCTCTCCTCCCTCTCCTCTCTCTCTCATCCCCCCTCTCCCCCCTCTCTCCCCAGCTCACTCCCCCCTGTCTCCTCCCTCTCCCCGCTCTCTCCCCGCTCTCATCCTCCCTCTACCCCTCTCTTCCACATCCTCCCCCTCTCTCCCCCCCCTCTCTCCTCCTCTCCCCTCCCTCCTCGCTCTCATCCCCCCCCCGTCCCCTCTCTCCTCCCTCTCCCCGCTCTCTCCCCGCTCTCTCCTCCCTCTACCCCCTCTCTCCCCTCTCTCTCCCCCTCTCTCTGCCTTCTCTCCTCTCTGCAGCAGACGCCGCACACACGCGTCAAAGTTCCGGGTTCGATTCCCTCCCCGGGCGCCGTTCTGTGTTGCAGTCTGAATGCTTCTCCCCGGCTGCTCTGCCAGTGTGTGTGCGAGTGCGAGCGTGAATGTGTGCGGCGTGGACGCTGGCGGCCTGTTCTGCACTGTGTGTGTGTCTGCGTGGAGTCTGCGTGGAGTCTGCGTGGAATCTGCGTGTTCTCTCTCCCCCCTGCTCTGCACGGGTTTCCTTCTCCCGTGCCTAAAACAAAACGGCACAATGTCACCGACACTGGCCAACCATCATCTCAGTTCTGAAAGGCCACCTGCAATATGACTCAATTGGGATCACACAGCAGCAGCATCATCCTCCCCCCGACCTTCTTCGAAAACATGGCAGGACCCTCCTGAAAACGAGTCTTGACACTCAGCGAGTCTCTCCTGGCTAAACAAGTGGAATAACTAAAATAATAATCACCTCGTATGAGCCCAAATCAAAATGCGTATTCCAAGCAAGAGCCTGACTGCTGCTGAGAGGCTGCATGTTGAAACCGAGTGTTCAAGTCAATGCTGCTAACACTGAGCACTCCCAGAATGCCATGTGGCTGATGGGGAGTGTAAGGGGAGAAAATTGCTGATGTTTGTGCAGAGACGGATATGGGAAGGAGACATTTGTTTATTTAGTTTTCTCCGTGTCTCTCTCCGTGTCTCTCAATGTGTCTGTGTCTCTCCGTGTCTCTCAACGCGTCTGTGTCTCTCTTGCTGTGTCTCTCCATGTCTCTCAATGTGTCTGTGTCTCTCCGTGTCTCTCAATGTGGCCGTGTCTCTCCGTGTCTCTCAACGCGTCTGTGTCTCTCCGTGTCTCTCTTGCTGTGTCTCTCAACGCGTCTGTGTCTCTTCCGTGTCTCTCTGTGTCTCTCAACGCATCTGTGTCTCTCCATCTCTCCCCCCCGTTTCTCTCTCTTGTCCCGAGTTTCCTCTTCACTCTGTCCGTCCACGCAGACGGACAGAGGGACACGCAGACGGACAGACAAGGGGCTCCCCGACTCGGACAGCCACGGCCGCCGCCGTGTCCCCCACCAGCGCCACCATCTCGGCGTGTGACCCCGCCGTGACCCCCGCCGTGACCCCCGCCGTGACCCCGCCGTGACCCCGACCGCGCTCTTGCCTGTCCGCAGCCCGTCCACGCTCCTCCTGGGCCGGGCCCGGCCGTCGTTCCTCTCGGGCGGAGGGACCGGCGCTCCGTTGTGGTCGACCCTCTGCGGTATCGTCGTTTCGTAGTGATCCACATTCCGCAGGAAATCAGCTGGGGGGGGGGGGGAGACATGGAGGAGGAGAGGGGCGGGAGCGAGCGAGCGAGTGAGGGGTTGGTGGTGGTGGTGGTGGGCGCGAGAGCAACGCGGTGGGGTGGGAGCCGCTGGGGGTGGAGAGGGGGGCTGGGGGGGGTGGTGGCTGCCCCCCCCCACCGCACCATTGGCCCGCTCGGCACGTGCGGCGAGGAGGAGGAGGCGGCGAGCGCGGACCGGCACGTTCCGCTGGACATACCAGACGGACTGGTTGGCCGGCCGTCAAGAAAAGCCTCCTCTGCATTGTCTGACTGTAATTACAGACAAAGCGCCCGGCACTTTCGCTGTTACAGCTGCGATTTCTCTCCCCCCCCCCCACAAGCCCCTCTTTCCCGGGCGCATTCCGCCGCGTAACGATTTCTCCACCACTGCACTCTCACTTTCGCCTCTCCACCACCCCCCAGCCTCCTCCTGCTGCCATGCTGCGCGCCTGATTATCTTCTTGTTGTTGTTGTTTGTGGTGGTGGTTGTGGTGGTTGTGGTGGTGGCGTTTTTGTGGGGAGCGGTGGCAAAGCGGTTGGCGTAGCGGCGCTACGAACCCGGCGATCCGGGGTCGGTTCCCGCTCGCGGCCAACGCCGGTGAAGATATTTATCTGAACCGGGTCCTGGGTCTCCCCTAGGTCGACTCGGCCTCGAATGAGCACCCGGTGCGGTGTGTAGTAAACATCGCCACTGGGGGAGACAAAGGCGGCCGGGCGTGGGTGCTGGCCACCCACCCCTCGTGTGCCGTGCCGACCTTCATCGGTGCTCGCTAGCAGCACTTGCCCCTACAGTCTGTGAAGGCTACACGGGGCTTCTTTGTCTTTGTTTGTTGGTGGTGATGGGTCCCGCTCGTCCGTGGGAAGCCACCATGGGAAAGCTGCCGCTGCCGCTGCCGACAGTTTGCCCGAGCTCTGCGTTCCTACATTGGGAAGTTTGGCCGAGCCCGTGAATGTCGGTGACGGTGATGATCTGTTCCGCCCGGCATGCAAACCACACACAGATAAAGCTCCCCCCGTCATGTGCAGGGTGCGCGGGCTGCTGGCGGCAAGTGCTGTTAGCGAGCGCCTATGAAGGCCGGCACGGCACAGGAGGGGTGTGGGTGGCCAACACCAAGCCCGGCCGCCTTTGTCTTCCTCGCGGCAGTGTTTGCACTCCTGCACCGGGTACTCATTTAAGGCTGAGTCAATCTCGGGGGCGGCCAGGACCGATTCAGATGAATCGTCGCCACTTGCTGGCACATTGAGCGCGAATCAAAACTCGGTTCGCCACGTGCTCGCCCTGTGCACAACACAGGGCGAGAGAGCACGCAAATTCCACACGCACACACACACCACCCAACACACACACACAACATACACACTCGCACACACACACACGCACACACCCCAACACACACCCAACACACACACACCCAACACACGCACACACACACTCAACACACGCACACACACACACACACCCCCAACACACACACACACCCAACACACACACACGCACACACCCAACACACACACACACACGCCCAACACACACACACACACGCCCAACACACACACACACCCAACACACACACACACCCAACCACACACCCAACACACACACACACACACACCCAACACACACCCAACACACACACCCAACACACGCACACACACACCCAACACACGCACACACACCAACACACGCACACACACCCAACACACACACCCAACACACACCACACGCACACCGCCAACACACACACACGCACACACCCAACACACACACACACACCCAACCACACACACCCATCACACACACACACGCACACACCCAACACACACACACGCACACACCCAACACACACACACCCAACACACCACACACGACACCCAACACACACCCAACACACACCCAACACACACACCCCCAACACACATACACCCCCAACACACACGCACACACCCAACACACACGCACACAACCAACAAACACGCACACACCAACACACACGCACACACCCAACACACACATACACAACCAACACACACACACCCAACACACACACCGCACACCCAACACACGCACGCAAACACACACACGCACTACACCCAACACACACCACACCCACACACCACACACCCACACACACACCACAACACACACGCGCACACACACCCAACACACACGCATACACACACACACGCCCAACATACACACACACCAAACCCGCACACACCCACACACACACCCAACACACGCACACACACACACCCAACACACGCACACACACCCAACACACGCACACACACCCAACACACACACCCAACACACACACACACGCACACACCCAACACACACACACGCACACACCCAACCACACACACACACCCAACACACACCACCCATCACACACACACACGCACACACCCAACACACACACACGCACACACCCAACACACACACACCCAACACACACACACACACCCACACACACCCAACACACACCCAACACACACACACCCCCAACACACATACACCCCCAACACACACGCACACACCCAACACACACGCACACAACCAACAAACACGCACACACCCAACACACACGCACACACCCAACACACACATACACAACCAACACACACACACCCAACACACACACACGCACACCCAACACACGCACGCAACACACACACGCACACACCCAACACACACACACCCAACACCACACACACCCAACACACACACACAACACACACGCGCACACACACCCAACACCACGCATACACACACACGCCCAACATACACACACACCCAACACGCACACACCCAACACACACACAACACACACCCAACACACGCACACCCAACACACACACCCAACACATCCAACACCACACACACAACACACACACCCAAAACACACACACACGCACACACCCAACACACGCACGCACATACACACCCAACACACGCACACACCCAACACGCGTACACACCCAACACACACACCAACACACACACACACACGCACACACCAACACATGCACGCACACACACACCCAACACACGCACACACCCAACACGCGTACACACCCAACACACGCCGCACACACGCACCACACACACCCAACACACGCACACACCCAACGCACACATCCAACACACACACACATACCCAACACACAACACACACACACCCAACACACAGCACACAACACCCCCACCCACACACCCACACACAACACCCACACCCAACACACACACCCACCCAACACACACACACACCCAACACACAACACACACACACCAACACCCAGCACACACACACACACCCACACACCCAAGACACAACACACACACCCAACACACACACACACACACCCAACACCACACACCCCAACACACAAAACACACACAACACACACACACACACCACACACACAAGACACACACACACCCAACGCACAACACACACACAACACACACACACACACCACACACACAAGACACACACACACCCAACGCACAACACACCCAAAACACACACAACACACACACCCAACAAGCACACACACGCAACACACACACACACACCCCGTCTTACTTCTGCCCATGAGAGGGGAAAGAAGCACAAACGCTCACGCCGATAGGGGCCACCCGGTTCGGTGATCGAACCCAGGTGGGGTGTGTGGGGGGGTGTTTGCTACGTGCGCGTGCGTGCGTGCGTGCGCGTTACACGCGCGTGCGTGCGCGTGCGTGCGCCGTGGACACATTTTGGTGGTTGCCAGAATACTCACAAGAAGGGGGCACGTCAACAGAAGTGCCTCGGGGGTTGCATAAGCTACAGACTGCCCCCGCACAGTGCGCGCACGTCCACATCGCCGCCGATGGAATGTATAGGAGGAGGAGGGCAGGGAAAGGGGCCCCGGCTACGAGTTAAGTCACCGCGGGACCCAAGCAAAGATTTGAATTGAAAGCCAAAGAGATGACCCTACTCAGAAGTTTTCAATGCCACCAAAAAAATGATCAAGCCCCACCACCACCACCACTCGTGTCAGTCGACACCGTCGCCTGTCACTCAAACTAGCCCCGCCTTCTCCATCCACCCACCAAAGACAAAGGCCCCCCGTGTAGCCTCGGCAGGCTGGTCGGGGCAAGTGCTGTTAGCGAGTAGCACCTACGAAGGCCGGCACGGCACACGAGGGGGTGGGTGGCCAGCACCACGCCCGGCCGCCTTTGTCTCCATCGCGGAACAGGCGATGTTTACACACCTCCGCCACCAGCTGTCACACATCAGCAGTGAACTCACACGCGCGTATACACAGAGACAAAGATCGCCCCTATAGCCTTTGGGGGCAAGTGCTGTTAGCGAGCACGTATGAAGATCGGCACGGCACACGAGTGGGTGGGTGGCCCGCACCCCACGCCCGGCCGCCTTTGTCTCCCCGGTGCTGATGCTTAACACATCGCCGCCACCACCCACCCAGGTGCTTGCGTGGCCGTGCGGCAGAGGCAGCGGAGTACAGTAGACACCCTCACTGCCCCACTACCCAATGGCGCAGCGGTGGGGTCGCGAGTTCAAATCCCACTGGGTTTGGTTCACTCAGCCCATCATCATCCCTGTCACGCGGGGTCGATAAAATAGGTACTATTTTGTGGAGAAATTAACGGTCGTTGGTTTGTGGATGGACTCGCCCCCGGCCACATAAATGTGGAATCCCCCCCCCCCCCCACTTTCTCTACAGGATTGATGCCTCAATGCTCGTTTGAGCAGCAGCAGCAGCAGGAGGTCACGCTGAGGGCTCTAAGGCAGTGTGGAGGAGGGGCTGGGGGCGGTGTAATGCTGGATACTGGACGTGGTGATAATCCTCACTCGGCCACAGATGGCGATGGTTACATCACTGCGACCAGCTCAAGGGCCGTGGCAGCAAAGCCCCGCTGCTGTAGCGAACATCCCACAGCACATCCACGTCTCTCCACCTTCGCCACTCGAGTCTTGGGGTCAATTTACCGCCGTGACCTCCACGGCGCGGGGAAGATCTCACCCAGGAGTGCGGTTGACAAAGAGGGACGTACACATACAAAGACCCCCCGTATAGCCTTATCAGATTGTTTGGGGCAAGTGCTGTCAGTCAGCACCTACGAAGGCCGGCACGGCACGCGAGGGGGGGGGGTGGCCAGCACCGCGCCCGGCCGCCTTTGTCTCCCTAGTGGCGATGTTGACACACCGCACCAGATGAGTACAGAGGGTTCTGGCCAAACATCTTAATGCAGGACCTTTTTGAAAACGAGTAGTCTTGAGACTCACGCTGCCCTGGGTATGCACAAGCGTGCTGAGTTGTCATTCCGCTTGTTCGCCACGGAAAGCCTCGCACGAGTCTCGAGACTCGTTTTCAGGAGGGTCCTGCCAAGTTCTCGCGGTAGGGGGCGACGTTGCAGCTGCTGCTGCTGTGCGATCGCAAATTGAGTGGAAGTCTGCGGGGAATTGTTGAGAGCTCTGCGAGGAATAAAACCCGGAGGAACCCCTTTGCAGACCAGGGGCGAGACACACCGACTCCACACACAGAGAGAGAGAGACGCCTCCACGCACCAAGGCCCTGATTCCGATTTCCCAGAGCGTCTTGTAACTCAGAGAGCACCCGTGACCGGCCCTCATTATCATTCTCAAACGCCGAGTGAATTGAGTCGGACAAACATCCTCACGTCGGAGCGCGGTGCAATGTCTGGCGCCGGGCTCTGTCCGCACTCAAAAGTCATTCGCCGCTCACACGCACGCGCGCGGACGTCAACATGCAAACAACAACAACTGCGGTTTACCTTGAGACGTGTAGGAATACTTAGCATAGCGAGCCGACACCGCCATCCCAGCTGTGGTGAATGCAATCCATGTGAGAGCGCCCGCCCAAAGTCCCATTATCGGAGGGGACGTGAGCTGACGATGCTTCCGACGCTGATTCTCCTCTTACCGCCGCCCCCTTCCGATCTGCCTCGATCACTCGATTCACTCGCGGTCAGAGCAGCAGCAGCGGCGACGACGCCGGCAGCACTGGTCGTGGCAGCAGCAAGAGCAGCAGCAGCAACAGCTGACAGCTACAGAGTTCAACATTCTGCCTGCGAAGGGTCCATGTCCAGGGAGCGCGATCCAGTCCGCCTTTCGCGTCGTCCGTGCGCGCCGCGGCAAATGCATGGGGGGCGCGTGGTGGGGGGGGGAACTACGTTCTCCAAACCACCGTCAGCACCACCACCACCGCCGCCGCCGATGGGTCTAACGTGCCAGCCTTTGTAGTGTTCGTTTAACTGTCGGCCAAAATTATAAAAGTTCAAAGTATACGTGGACCGCAATGCAAGCGGGTGATGATGGAGCGTCTTCTCTTTTGATGTCTTCTTTAGCAGCCGCTGCTACTGCTGCTGATGATGCTGATAATTTCGCTGCCGCTGCTGATGATGATGGTTTCGCTGCTGTGCTAAGAAGATCCACCAGCCATCGTGGTCGATGTCCGCCCGTTGCTAGAGTGGTCACTGAAGCGAAACTCGGGGCAGTTGAGGATCCTTCAACGAGTTCGTTTTGTCCCCCTGCGTGATGACACACAGAACACACCGAACACACACGGCAAGAAAGTGCCGCTGCGTGTGAATGAAGATGCTGCCGAGACCTACACACACCACCACCACGTCGAGACAACCTCCTTCCCGCTGCCGTAGCGACTCACTGTTATAGCCACGCGCCAAACGAGGCCCCCCCTACAAGCAGAGAGTGAGAGAAGCTGAAAGCCGCCCGATGTTTAAATATCAGCTGCGGCAGTGCGTCACCAGCTCCGACACGCGGAGTGACCACCCCCACAAGTGTCCAAGCGATGCCACCACCACCAACCACCACCACCAACCACCCCACCACCACCACCACCAACAACCACCACCACAACCACCACCACACAACTTCCAGTCGTGCTCTTGGACGCGCTGTGATATCGATCCATCACCATCGCCATCATCATCATCGCGATCGCCGAGTGGCGATTCCTATTGGCTGCCGCACGCTACCAAAGGCGCAAACCCTGCAACTGCTTGGCTCACGGAGGGGCCATCCTCCTCCTTCCTGGAGACATCGCGGGGAGACTTGTCCACGGCTCGATCTGCGCGTCTGCTGCCCCTCCCCACCCCCCCTCTCGTATTCAACGGGAGAGAAGTTGCACCACGGATCGGCACGGAATTGACACTGATTGGCGGCAGATTTTGATCTGTGTCAGATCTGTACGAGTTGACCACATCAGACACCACCTTCCGACAAAGACAAATGTCCCCACTCCCACATAGCCTACGCAGCCTACGCAGGCAAGTGCACACAGACAGACTTCCCGCACGCACCACAGATCAACCCCTAGACTGTTGAGTCAGCTCCTGTCAGCGAGCACCTATCCAGGCCGCCACGTCTCTCACGGACGCAGTCGGTGCTGCTGCTGCTGCTGGCGGTGTGGCCGGCACCACGGCGCTGACGTCTCAACCACACGCGACTCGTTTGTGGCCGAGGGCACCTAAGTCGGGTTCGGGCATTCGGTTCGGATCCTCGTTTTTCCGCCACTGATGCTGGCCCAGGCACGAGAATGCAACTCGCGGTGCATCGCGCTGATCACTTTCACACCGCATCCCCCGAACCACACGCAGTACAGTAACACACAGAGAGAGAGAGAAACTACGCACAGCAGAATGTCTGCGCTGTTATAAGAGCGCTTGCCATCGAAGCGTCTGCTAAGGCGGCGCGGGGAATCTGCGTGTCCTTGCGCGTTGTACGCGTGCGAATGCGTCTTTGTGTCGTGCGGAGGTGCTGCTCGCGGACAGAAAGTGTCTCTCCCCCCCCCCCCAACTGTTAATGCGACACGGGGGTGGGATCTTTGTCTTGTTCTTTGTGTGTGTGAGTTGTGTCTATCTGCGCGTGTGTGTGAGAGAATGTGTGTTGCGTGTGTGTGTGTGAATGCGTGTCTGTCTGTACGTGTGTGAACGTGTCTCTGTGTCTGACTTTGTGAATGTCTGTTTACGTGTGTGAGAAAGTTTGTGTGTGTGAATGTGTCGCCGTGACTGTCGATGTGAATCTCTGTCTTTTGTCTACGCAAATGTGCGTGAAAGTGTGTGTGTGTGTCTGTGACTGTGTGTGTGTCTGTGACTGTGTCAGTGAACGTGTCTGCGTGAGTGTGTGTGCGCTCCGCATGCATTTCACAATAGCACTAACCACATCAGACGCGCAGCATATGACCCACATACACACACAGGCACACTCCCTCACACACACACACACGCGTTGTGTGTGTGCGTGTGAACGTACTCACAGTCAGCTGTACGAGACGAGAGACCGATCGAAAGAGAGATTCCTCCCTTCGCTCACGAGTGCAACTCCTCCTCCAACATCCAACGTCGGCGTGTCCCCTCTCAAAGCAGCAAGCAAACCAGCAGCAGCAGCAGCATCACAACTTTTCGCCAGACGGAGGAGCAGAGAGTGAGCCCCCAGGCACACACGGCTCACACATACGGCTCTCTCACATACACACACACGCGCTCTCTCACATACACACACATACACACACAGCTCTCACATACACACACACACCGCTCTCTCACATACACACACACGGCTCTCTCACACACACACACCGCTCTCTCACATACACACACGGCTCTCTCACATACACACACACGGCTCTCACATACACACACGGCTCTCACATACACACACACGGCTCTCACATACACACACACGGCTCTCACATACACACACACATACACACACCTCTCACATACACACCGCTCTTCACATACACACACACGGCTCTCTCACACACACACACGGCTCTCACATACACACACACACGGCTCTTCCCATTACACCACACGGCTCTCACATACACACACACGGCTTCTCACATACACACACGGCTCTCACATACACACACGGCTCTCACATACACACACACGGCTCTCACATACACACACGGCCCTCACATACACACACACGGCTCTCACATACACACACACGGCTCTCCACATTACACACACACGGACTCTCACATACACACACACGGCTCTCACATACACACACAACGGCTCTCACATACACACACACGGCTCTCACATACACACACGGCTCTCACATACACACACACAGCTCTCACATACACACAACGGCTCTCACATACACACACACGGCTCTCTCACATACACACACGGCTCTCACATACACACACGGCTCTCACATACACACACGGCTCTCACATACACACACCACGGCTCTCACATACACACCACACGGCTCTCACATACACACACGGCTCTCACATACACACACACAGCTCTCACATACACACACGGCTCTCCCATACACACACCACGGCTCTCTCACATACACAAACGGCTCTCACATACACACACACGGCTCTCACATACACACACACGGCTCTCACATACACACACACGGCTCTCACATACACACACGGCTCTCACATACACACACGGCTCGTTTGCTCCCTGCCTGGGTTCCCTTGCTACTTTCCTGTCTAGCTCAGCCCTCCTCTCTCTCCCCCCTCTCCCTCCCCCCCACCCCCCCTCTCCCTCCTCTCCCTCCCCCCCACCACTCTTCAACGTCTTGAAGTCTCCCGTTTACTTAAAATATCGACCCCCAGAAGCCAACGGGCAGCCAATGGAGCAGCGGGGGGCCCAGGGTGGGTGCAAGGGGGGGGGGGGGAGACAAACGCGGCGCGGCCAATCCCAGCCGGGCTCCCTCCCCCACCGCCGGTGTGGGGGGATGGCGGTGGGGGACATTCTGAGGCTCCTCCCTCCCTCCCCCCACCACTCCCCCACCACTCCCCTCTCTCTCTCTGCTGTGTGGATAAGCAGAACATGGATTGAGTCACTCCACTGCTGGATGATGGCCTCTAAATTATACATATCTCCATCACTCCCACAACGACATCATCATCTATATGCTTTTCCTTCTCTGATGCGTCTCATGGAACCCCCCCCCCCCCCCTGTGTGTGTAGCACTCTGCACGTTTGCAATAATCCACTGCTGGATGAGACCTCTCCACGCCATGTGGGTCGATTCGCAGTGATTCTCAGCCTCTCCACACCCCCTCTCTCCACATCTCTCTCCACATCTCTCACATGTGTCTCATTTAAACGTCCCCCCCCCCCCATCTCGCCCTCTCTCCACCCGCTTGTGTATCTCGTTGACTTTCTGCCCCCCCCCCCCCTTTCTCATGTGTGAACATGTGTGACAGCTCATTTGTCAATCCACTGCTGGATGAGGCCCTTTCCAGGTTTCGCCTAAACCATTCCCTACCCCATCTCCCCCCCCCCATCTCTCACCCACCCACCCCTCTCTCACTCCCCCGTGTCTTCTGCCTCACACCCCCCTCTCACTCCTCCCTCACTCCTCCCTCCCTCTCACTCACTCACGACCCGTCTCCCCTTCCCTCTCTTTTTTACGATCAGAGGAAACAAGAAGATGCTCGGTGTAGTTTGGCACTTTGCTTCGTTCATCATTTCGGTTTTTTTAGTTTTGTTTCAATGCTTTGCTTTATGTAACCCCCCCCCCCCCCCCCTGTTTAAATGAAAGATTTCACAAAATATTTTATGCTCTGCTCTCCTCCTTCTTACCCCTTCCCTCTCTCTCTGCCCCCTCTCTCTACCCCCTCTCTCTCTCTACCCCCTCTCTCTACCCCCTCTCTCTCTCTACCCCCTCTCTCCCTACTCCATGTCTATGTCCCCCTGTTTTCTATGTAAGTTTTTTTTACTACGACAAGTCCTACGGCCTCCGACGGGTAGCTCATATCTGCATGCAGAGCTCTCCGTCATCTGCCACCGAGCACACGGCCTCCTCCAGCGCCCACTGCTCCTTGAAGGCCGGCACGGCGTGGGTCAGCCGCGCCACATGGCGGAACTCCAGCCCACACACCCTGGGGCACCGACCAGAGCGCGGAAGATGCCCAGGCTGCTGGCCGGATGTTTCCCCTCCAGGGCCACCTTCCTCGCCCTGTACATGGCGAGCTTGGCGTAGCCGACGAGCACGTTGACCAGCCCCTGAAGATGTCCTAATCTCTCCTCGTCATCAGTGCCAAATCTGTGCCGAATCAGTGCCAGACCTGTGCCAGATCTGTGCACTTTCCCGTTAAATCCGAGGGCAACAGACACGCGGTTCAACCTGTTGACAAGTCTCCCGCAGAAGACCGCGCTGTCTCCACGGTCCGACCGAGCGTGGAAGAGTAGGCCAAACGCCCACCCAGGGCTCTCTCGCGTGGAGGCCACTTCCGTCAACAGCAGCGTGAACGAGCAGTTGCAGGGTTGCGCCTTTACCTTACTTCACCACGCCGTTCCGTGCTGGTTGCAAACAAGCAGGCAAACCCTTCCCATATCTGTCTCTCGACATCTGATGTATAAAACAAAGTATTTTTCACACATCCCATCAGCCGCACTGCCCTTCTGGGAGTGTGCAATTTCAGCATGCAAGAACAAAAAACCCTGGGCCGGTTTCGACAGTCAGTGCCTCGTCGGCAGCGAGGCTTGCGCAGTGCGGGGAGGTGTGTGGGAGAGGTGGGGGGTAGGGCAATGCCAGCCCAGGTTCTCCGATGCTTTTTTTTTATATCAGGCGCCACTGATGTGAGCCGAGGATTGGAACTCGGGTCGCCGGGTTCGCAGCGCTGCGGCGCTCACCGCTTGCTTTGCTGCGCCACAGATGATTGCGTAAAACAAAAGTCGTCAAGAGTGTTTGACCCCACACGTGGCTGAGAGTGAGTCACGGGAGAGAGAGAGCGAGAGAGAGAGAGGGGGGAGGAGGAGGTCATTGTTTCGAAACGCAGCCCCGCCCCCCAAGTGCGCGCGCGCGCGTGTTCTCCCCTAGGTCGACTCAGACTTAAATACCTGGTGCGCTGTGTAAATGTGGTGCACTGGGGAGACAAATGCGGCCGGGCGTGGTGCTGATCACAACACCGATCCGGCCTTCATTAGGTGTTGAAACTCGCTAACCGCACTTGCCCCCACAGTCTGTGTAGGACGGTTTACAGGGGCAGTCCTCCACAGGGAAGCTCATAACTCGGCACACCACGCCCAGTATAGCTGCCCTCCCCGCGGACGTGGCTTCCACGTCGTGACGCGCCACCACCTTATTTAATTATTTTTGTTCCACCACCCCGACTTCTGCCGGGCCGATTCAAGAGCGTGGGCCACCGTAAATAGACCCCCGCGAGTGGATGAGGTTGCAGGGTCCGGCCAATCACCCCTCCCTACCCCCTGACCCAGCGTGAAGAGGTGGGGAGGGGGAGGGGACATGCCTCCCCCCCCCCAGGGCCGAGAGACGAGGCTTGCTTGCGAGCGCCACTCACTCCGTGATGATCATTCTGCTGAGCATGATCATGCTGATTCTTACTCTTTGTTTTTTCCGGTAAAGTAACGTAGGTAAAAAATACAATAAATAAATGAAAACAACTAAATTAAATTAAATCACATTTTCATTTATTGTATTTGATTTTTTTTTTACCTACGTGACTTTACCGAAAAAAAAAACAAAGAGTATGAATCCTTGCAGTCACGAAAGCTTCAAATCTAGAATTAATGCTGATTCTTGTTGGTGATGACGATATCGCTGGTAATGATTCTCGCTGATGATGATGGTGATGCTCATGACACTGCTGCTGCTGATGATGACGACGATAAATGCTGATGGTAATGCTGATGATGATAATGCTGCTGATGAAAATGCAGATTATATTGAATCTTGCTGTTGGTGATGATAATGCTGTGATGATATTAATGGTAGAGGTTCTCATTATTATTATACCAACGATGATCCAGGCGATTATGCTGCTGCTGATTATTCTTGTTGCTGATGCCACTGCTGCTGATAGATGATGGCGCTGATGACGCGCAGGATGATTGCTCATCAAGGCCCGTCCGCTTTGCTCATTCCACAACTCACCACGACCGCGCACTCTGCGCAGTTTCCCACTGGCACCACGCCGCTGATGGAGCAAGGGCATCATCGTCAGCAGCATCATCATCATCAGCAGCATCATCATCAGCGTCATCCGCCGCGTTGATCTTTATCAGACGCCTACATGCAGAGTGACTCATACGTGTTGTGTGCGCGTGCAGTGGATTTGGTTTTCACAAAGTGGCCGTAATCATTCCCCTCACCCTGCCCAACCCTCTTCGTTACGCCAACGAGATGATGAGCCGAGCCATCCTATCCTGGCTCAGCGGTGTAGCGCGTTCGACGCTTATTCTTTGGGGCATTTCGTTAAAGTCACGTAGATAGGTTCAAGAAAATAACAACAAAACTACGACGTTTCGATCGCAACACAAGCGGTCGTCATCTTTGACCCTATCTACTTGACTTTACCGAAAGAATACTAATTCCTGCAGTCACTAAAGCTTGAAGTCAGATTGTCGTTCGGCGCTTGTTAAGCGGGGATTCGCGGTTCGAGTCCAGGTGGGCGGGGGGCCTGGTTAATACTGCGCTGGGCGCATTCATATCCGTGGTATTGGGAACTTTTCAAGAGACCCCGTGACGTCACACGTAGGAGTCTGGCCCACGTGACGGCATCGTGCGCTCGGCGTCACGTGTGGCTAGGAGATGTTGGACGTACCTCGCCTGGGTCTACAGGAGGTCGTGGGCTCTGAACCTCGACTCTGACGGCCGGCTGCTGCTATATTTTGGAGTTTGCGTGTCGCTCTCTCTGCTCATCTCGCTCACCGTGAGTCGCGTCGATTTTACTCTGGGTTTTCAGTTTTCAGTTCAGTTTAAGTTATTAGGATTACCCGCTTGAACCATCGGCTCTTGATTTGGGTGCAACCGCAACAAAGAATACAATTACAAGATACACCTAGAGAATTCCTTGTACACAATCTAACATCACGTACATGAACAATAAAATCCGACAGAAAAAGCACCACTCATCCATGCTGGCGTACAAAAAGTGCAAAAATTCCATTTCGATGTTGATCCCAATAGCATCATAATACAATACAGATCAAAATTATAAGTATAAATCTATACTAAATAAAAACATCGGGCCAAACCAATCCCTCTAAAACTTACTAAAACAATGCTAATAATAAAACAAACGTAACAGTTTCCCAACAGATGTGATTAAAAGTTTACAATAGCTACACACACAACACACATCACTAAACCTAGCATCCTTCGCTAGCTGCATAAGTTAATCCATAACAGCGATTAACAAAAGCAGAGCAGCGCACTATAATCAGGTTTCCCCCCCCCCCCCTCAACCACTCCACAATTTAGAATCAACATCGCGCGTTTAAGTTGTTTTTGGCTGAACCCCACTGAATGTCCACGTGATCATGGACGACGATGATGACGATGATCCCCACATTCGTTGAGCTGTCATCGTGATCGGCCAGGTTCCGTTCTGCAAAGGAGCTCCACAACGCAGTGGGGCCTTACACCGAGTAAACTAATCGTTTTGAGTCGGCTTTCGTGACCAATATCAGCCATAATACCAAGTTTTTTTTTTGGGGGGGGGGGGGGTTAGATCGCGTAAATATTTCAATGCGTCGTTGGTAATTACTGACGAAACGTCGTACTCAGATTGTAAATGTCGTGGCTTGGGCTCTCCAACACACAGGTGTGGTGCTGTACTAGTATACTACACTATACACTACACTATACACTACACTACATACTATACACTACACTAGGCAGTATGCACTAATACACACTACACTATATACTACACTATACACTACACACTACTACACACTACACTATACACTACATACTAGTGCTGTACTAGTATACTACACTATACACTACACTATACACTACAGCACTACACTACACACTACACTATACACTATAACACACTACACTATACACTACACTATACACTACACACTACACTATACACTACTACACACTACACTATACACTACATACTAGTGCTGTACTAGTACACTACACTATACACTAGACACTACACTATACACTACACTACATACTAGTGCTGTACTAGTGACGAATTGGCCACGTTCTGTTCACGTGACCAACCCCTTACTACTCTTTGGTTCTTTCGGTAAAGTCACGTGGAAAGAAAATAATTAAATAATAATAGAATACGACGTTCGATTGCAAACACAAGCAATCGTCATCAGGTACGAATGAATTAAAAAAATATTTCTACGTGACTTTACCGAAAGAACCAAATTGTAATTCCTGCAGTCACGAAAGCTCAAATTCTAGTCTAACCCCTTACTAGTTGGCTGTGTCGGGCGGTGGCGGGTTTATCGACACTTTAATATATTACGTGATCAAACCCCCCAAAAAACGATTCCAAAATATAAATATTCCAAATTATTTACTTATTTATCCAGGAGAGCCACGCCGAGTCGCAGAGGCTCTTTTTCAGGAGGCTCCTGTTGCTGCATTGGGTTTTAATGACGAGTCGTGTTTATTCAAAGCCAACGCCTTGCATAAGGGGGCAACGCTCTATCCCCCACGTACACATGCAAACTGACGGCGATTAGCGCACTGGCTGTTCTGCTTTGTCCTGCCGAGCCACGATATGGCTCCCTCCTACACGCCCAGGGGAAGGGAGTGTCACAGCCCATCTGTGCGGTGACCCACCAACCCTGGCTGCTGCCTGCACAGCGCTGGGATCACAGCCGGCCACGCACAGCAGTGTGACCACCATTCCGTCCGCTTTACGATGTTGTGCACTGCCCTCTGCTGCTCACCTTGCAGCCTCACAGCCGATAGCACCTGGAACGCGCCGTGGACACACCATCCAAGCACCGGTCCAAGATCAGAAATCCAAGACAATTCCCTCCGTTTAAAGATGAACGCATGGGGCGTCACCACGTGCGCCACACGCACCTGATGACTGCTAAACTCTGGACTCGAGTTCAAAAACCCTTGCCCGGTTGGGATGACTCAGTTCATCACCGTCGTCATCATCGCCCCCCCCCCCCATCCGAGGGGATCAATAAAACGACCGCCAGTTTGTTTGGTGTAAGTCAAGAAACGACTAAACTCTGGATGGACTCGTCGCCGCCACGGGAATGTGGAATTTCCACCAAATGGCTCAAGCGGGAAAAATGAGCGCGGCTTTCGGGTGGAGGTGCTCACGTCGTTCACCCTCCCACCCCACCCCCCAATCTGTGAAATAGAGCTTTATAGCTCATCGGATTTCTCCAGTATAAATATTCAGATTCTGGAATGAGCGCCTGGTCAGCGAATCAATCGATCGCCTCGTCAGCGAATCGATTGCTTCAGTGAATGAATCGCCTGGTTAGCGAATTAATCGATCGTCTCGTTAGCGAATCATTCGATCGCGTCGTTAGAGAATAATTTGCTCGCCTCGTCAGCGAATCAATCACTCACCTCGTTAGCGAATCAATCACTCGCGAATCAATCCATCGGTGCCCCCCCCCCCCCCCCCC